>NC_091468.1:66827135-66982135 GCF_027789765.1 Dendropsophus ebraccatus | reverse complement strand
TTATGCTGATCGGGCTCCCAGAATGGCTGCAAGCACCTACACACTAACTGGCTTCCTTGATCGTCCCGCAGATCATGCTGACAGGACAGAGAGCCATGACTAGTCACAGCCCAGATGACTAGTTCACGTCTTTCCTTCTGCCTCGTGTGTCGCATTAAAATGCATTTTACCACACATGAAGCCCACGTAGCCCAGGTCCCCCGAAACCACCCAAGAGCCAGCTGCCAGGTGCATGCAGCCATTCTGGGCGCCCAATTAGCCCAAGTGTGCTGGTGGGTACCTTTAACCCCTTAAGGACAGAGCCTAAACTGGCCTTAAAGGAAACCTGTCACCCCCGTGCCACTCCCCCTATACTTACCTCATCGCGCAGGATCCTGTTTCCTGAGCCGGTCGGGTGACTGAGATTTCAGCGCCCGAAGCCCGGCGCGTGTACTGACAGGAGAGTCCGATGCCCATAGAGAATGACGGAGCATCAGACTCCCCATTCATTCTCTATGAGCATCTGACTCTCCTGTGAGCGCACGCTCCCGGGCTGGGCACTGAAATCCGAGCGGCTCAGGAAGTGGGACCCGGCGCGATGAGGTATGTATAGGGGATCTAACAAGGGGTCAGGAGCCTGTAACCCCGGCACGGGGAGTGACAGGTCCTCTTTAAGGACCGGGCCAATTGTCACTTTTGCGTTTTTGTTTTTTCCTCCTCGCCTTCAAAGACCCAAAACTCTTTCATTTTTCCACCTACAGGGCCACATGAGGGCTTGTTTTTTTCAGGAGCAGCTGTACTTTGTAATAGCATCTTTCAATCTGCCATAAAATGAACGACGGAACCCCCAAAATATAATTTATGGGGTGAATTTGGGTCAAAGAATGCAATTCCGCAAATTTTGGGGGGTTACGTAATGCACTGAACAGTAAAACTGGCATTTTTCCTTTTTTCTATAGGTCAGTCTGAACACAGCGATATGCATGGTTACTAGGTTTTCTAACGTTTTACTATTTTTATTAGCAGTAAAACATTTTTTTTTGCAAATAGGCATATTTAAAATGGCCGTATTGTGACTTATAGCGCTTTTATTTTTTTCACCTACGGGGTCGTGTGGGGTGGCATCTTTTGCGCCATGATCTCTAGTTTTTATTAGTAACATTTGTTTCTAGATCAAATGTATTGATCGATTTTTATTAATTTTTTTATACAAAAAATGGCATTAAAAAAAAAAGCAGTCTCTGTAATTTTACCACTTTTTATTCACGCCGTTCACTGTGCGGGAATAATGTTTTATTTTAATAGATCGGGCGATTACGCACGCTATGGGTATATTATATGTTAATTAACTTTATTACTTTCTATGTGTTGTTTTATGTATGAAATGGGAAGGGGGGTGATTTACACTTTTATTAGGGGGGGGGGCTTTGGGCACTTTTTAAAACTTTTATTTATTAATATATTTTCACTTTTATAGTTCCCTTAGGGAACTATCACTTTTTTAGGGCTCGTTCACACAGAGCAAAAGCAGCTGAATTTCTGCGCTGAATCAGCGCTGAAATTTCAGACGTTAAAATAGGTGCAGAGCTAATTTACATTGTGTTGAAGGAAATTCTGCTCTGCAGTTCACACGGTGGAATTTCCGCACTGAACTAATCCGCTTTCCACCAGAAGAATGAACATCGGAAGCCTATACAAACCAATGGGGCTCTGATTTTCTGTTTCAGCGCGGAATACGAGCAGAATGCAAGCGGAAATTACGCGCTGAATCAGCGCGGAAATGGGGAAAAAAGGGGGAGGAGGATTCTAGTATATATTCTGGTATAGTCTAGTTTACTCGCCAAATACTCGCTGAATTTCAGCGCTGAATGCATGCGGATTCAGCGCGGATTCCTCGAGTATTCCGCGCTGAATTTGTCAAGAGCTGATTACGAGCTGAACACTTTCCTAGCGGAATACGCAGGGATTCTGCTTACATTCTGCTTATATTCTGCTCGGAATTCAGTGTCAGTTGATTTCAGGCGGAAATATTTCCTCTCGTAATCTGCCCCTTTTGCTGTGTGAACGTAGCCTTATACATTAGATTACATACACTGATCCCTGCTATGCCATAGCATTGCAGGGATCAGTGTTATCTGTGATCTTCTGATAGAGTTTGCCTGTGGCAGGCTGAATCAGATGTTCGATCCGAGGACTGCACGGAGGACGGTAAGAGACCTCCGGCAGTCAGGAAATGCGATCGGGACCCCCGCAGACATTCTGCGGGGGTCCCGATTGCTAAGTGACCAGAGATGCTCCGGTCACTTATGCGCCGCGGCACGGTAGCAGCATTTAAGGGGTTAATAACGGGCGGCCGTGAAATCGCGGTGGCCTGCCATTGGGGGTGAGGGTCTGGCTGTAGATAGCAGCCGGTCCTCACCCGCTATGGGGCGGGCTCAGCTCGTGAGCCCACTCCATAGCCCGGGACCGAGTCAGGGAGTACATTTACATCCTCCTGCATTAAGTCCCAGGCAGTAAGGGCGTAAATGTACTCCCTGTGTCGTTAAGGGGTTAAGTACCTTCCTCCCCATGTCCCCTCCACGAAGCGGTTAGTTATTTCTGTCTATGTCATAAAAAGTCTTGACTTTTTTTACTTATAGAGCATCCCATGTACTTTAAATTGCAGGTTTTTCATGGTATCAGATATACAGTGTGATCTGGATCATGTGTGATGTTTGGTTTGATTGGAAATCCTTCAGAAGAGTTGATTCAAAGTTAGTTAAAAGGTCAGGATACACAGATGTACAGGTTAGGTGTGTGCAAGTATTCTTATGTTTGAACTATGAATAAAGTGACTCTTCTAAAGAATTTACAACCAAATATAGCATAACTTACAATGTTGTTTCGTGCCTTTAAGTAGTCAATGATTGGCTTATATGAGCCTATATTCTATCTAGGTTAGGGATCAACATACACATTTGTGCCCAGCAGAACTTTTGCTTTCTTGTCCTTTTTTTCTAGAGAATATGAATCATAATAACACAAAACCTTTTTCACCCTCATGGTTAGTGGTCGGGTCAAGCCGTTTATTGGCAAACTACTGTGTTTTCTCTTTTTAATTTCTCTTTTTTTGGCAACCAAAAGCATCCAAATGACCCTGATCAAAAGTTTACATACCCCAGTTCTTAATACGGCAATAAGCCTCTAGTTCCTGTAAATTTTTGGGCTGTTTTTCATGATCTGCATGTTGGAGACCTCCCCAGAGTGGCTCAATGATATTGAGGTCAGGAGACTGAGATGGTCACTCCAGAACCTTCACTTTGTTCTGCTGTAGCCAATGACAGGTCAACTTGGCCTTGTATTTTGGATCATTGTCATACTGGAACATCCAAGTATGTCTTATGCACAGCTTCCAGGCTAATAAGCAAATTTACAAATTTGCATTCAGTATTTGCTGACAATTGGCTGCTTTCATCTTTAATTCAACTTTGACTAAGTTTCTTGAGCCTTTGTAGCTCACACATCCCCAAAACGTCAGCGATCCACCTCCAGGCTTTACAGGATAAATGGTGTTTCCTTTATCATAGCCGTTGGTGACATCTCTCCAAATGTAACGCTCATGGTTCCATCTCCTTGTTTCAGAAGTTTTGAGGTTGTCTCTGTGCTGTTTGGAGTATTGTAAATGAGATACTTTGTGGCATTTGTGCAGTATTAGCTTTCTTCTGGCGACCTGACCATGCAGCCCATTTTTCTTCAAGTGCCTCCTTATTGTGCATCTTGAAACAACCACAACGCTAGTTTTAAGATAGTCCTAAAATTTAGCAGATGTTATTTGTGATTTTTTTCTTAGCATCCCAAGCAATTTTTCTTGCAGTAGTGGCTGAAATTTTTGTTGGTCTCCCTGACTGTGGTTTGGTTTGTACAGAGCCCCTGATTTTCCATTTGTTAATCACAGTTTGAATACTGCTGACTGGCATTATCAACTCCTTGGATATCAGAACAAAGTGAAGGTTCTGGAGTGGCCATCTCAGTCTCCTGACCTCAGTATCATTGATCCACTGTGGGGAGATCTCAAGCGTGCAGTTCATGCAAAACAGCCCAGGAATTTACAGGAACGGGAAGCTTTTTGCCAAGAAGAATGGGCGACTTTACCAACTGAGAAAATAAAGGGCCTCATCCACAAGTACCACAAAATACTTCAACTGTCATTGATCTTAGAGGGGGCAATACATGGTTTTAAAGCGAATGTACCATCAGGTACTATCCCTTTAACATGACACACGGATAGATCGGCGCCGGTGCAGGAAAGCCGTCCATTTATTGAACGCTGCCCGGTTCCAGTGGGAGGAATCCCCCGCCCCTCTATGACTTAGCTCTGTTAGAATCGATGGAGCCGCGTCATAGAGTGGCGGGGGATTCCACCCACTGGGGGCGGCACGGCTCGCCTCCAGTGCTTCAGCCCCAGCCCAGTATCCGTGGAAAGAACGACGCCGTACACGGGAATCAGGCCACGGTTCAAAAAATGGACCGCGGCATCGGCTTCCCTGCACCGGTGCTGATCTATTCGTGGGTCATGTTGAAGCAAATGTAGCTGATGGGTAGTGGGTATCATCTTGAATAGTAGTTCTGACACAGCTCTGCTCCTTCCTGGAATATCCTTCATGGTGGAACGTCATAATTAGAGATGAGCAAATCAGATAAGTTTTGCTTTGTACGATCTGCTCGTATCCCTCAGGCTGACCGCTCCGTGCAGAGGGAGGATACCGCCCAGGATCTATGGACGTCCCCCCCAGAATTGCAAAGTGCTGCAGAACTTGCTAAAATTGTTATTATCATGATAAACGCAAAAAAGGTTGTATGATAATATAAAGACTTTAAAGGGGTGTTATTTATTTAAAACCAGAAATGTCCTTTACGGGAGAGAAAGCATCACTTACTAATTTAATTTCTTCAAATGTAATTGCCATCATAGTCTCTTGATTAAAGTGTTTCTCCCAGGCCGAAACAAAATCAAAATACTCCCCGAAACACACTGCACCGGGAAACATAGAAAACTACGTTATTCCTAAGACATGGGTTTTAAGACCAAATAACATACGCCATCTGTAATGAAACTTAATGAAGATGATTGACACCAGATGTGACAATATATTTCTTTTTTGGCTTTTCTTACATGAACGGTGCCATCTCCCCAAGCCCCTCCGAACTTTGGTAGTAAACCAAACTTTTTGCAAAGTTCAGAATGAATCAGGGTTCGGGTGTCTCATTTCGCTCATCTCTAGACGCCACAATATATTTCCACTATCATATTTGTCAACTAGGGCTGGACATATTGGCGGCAAGTGTGCAATGGTGATCTCACACAGGGGCATGGCGTTTAATTTTAATTGGAAAATATTTATGTTTTGTGTGATCTAACACAGAAACAACATACGGTATGTCACCATGAGACAACCCTTTAAAGAGACTCTGTCACTAGGTTTCTGCCGTCCTATCTCAGGGTAGCATAAACTAGTAAGCGAGAAGCTGAACAGAATGATGTATCACTTACGTTGTTCTGTGCAGCTGATCCGGAGATCTCCTCCTCAATAACATGGACAATAAGTAGTCTTCTCCATTATGTACATGAGCTCAGTAGTCCTGGATATTCATGAGAAGCAGAAAACTCCGCCCACCAGCTGCTGATTGGCAGTTATCTATCCATGCTGTGTACAGGCAGTCACCTGTCATTTAGCAGCTGGAGAGCGGGGTGTGTGGCAAGAATCCTATTCTCCTGCATACTAGGAGAACGGCTGAACAGAATGATGCAAATAATATGCCGATCTGTTCAGCATTTCTGTCGCTATTTTATGCTGCCCTCATTTAAAGCAACACAAACCTAGTGACAGATTTTCTTTAAGAAAACTAACAGCTATGAGGTGCTGATCCACCATTTGTCTGCACTGGCTTCTATAGATTGCTGTTAACCACAGGAATTATGTTAAGAAGAACGTGACCACTGGGTTGTATGTGCAACATGAGCTTTATCATTTTTGGTCTTACTAAGTGTAGAATAAATACCGTTTCCGTCTATATAGTCCTTAAAGAACAAGTCCCAGCAATCATAGGAAGGAAGAGCTGGCAGGTTATTGTGAAAATTATAAAATGAGACAGCCGTATCTTTCGGGTTGCGAAGAACCAGCAACATCTGTAAAGAAAGACACAACAATGAAATATTGAAATATCGTATTTTTGTCGAATTTGGTTATGGCATGTTTTATAAGCTCTTGTGGGGCAGAGTGATTTCATTTTATTTTTTGCACTGACGTTACCCATGTGATGCATAGAATTCTCACATCTAGCACCATCTGCGCACTTTAAGATGCATCTATATCTGGTATTAAAGTTTACTTAAGCTTCTTCCCATTAAAATGAAAGGGACCGATCCACAATGCCAGGAATCTCCAACTCTATAAGTACAGAGCTGTTACTGGAAAATGATGAAGGGGACATGATGGTTAGTTTCATATGTACATTTTCCATAGGTACTCTGTCAGTTCTCTGTTTTTTCCCTTCATGCACTTACATTGACCATCTATCATATGCACAGCACCTTCAGCTGTCCAGGCATGATGGGAATTGTAGTTTTGCAACAGCTGGAGAGCCGAAGGTTCCCTATCCCCAAGCTAATTGGTGAAGTTGGCAAGAAATGGACCTCCACCAACCTAAGAAAAGGCCAAAATTTTCAAAGAATGAATAGCTCCTTTAGGCCATGCTCCCACAACGTCTATTTTTTTATTTATTTTTTGTCGATTTCATAACCATTTTTTTGGAAGGCTGTAATTTTGGAGCTAAAATGCAACAGTTTTATGCAAAGTATGGCTCAATGGCCATTTTAGTGGCAAAAAGATGGACGCATTCCTCCTATTTATTGCTTGTCTAAACAGTTCACATGTGCCGCTTCGGATCGTTAAGGTAAATGTGCAGTGTTCAGACAAGTGGTGAATAGTAAATACATTAGTAAATACAAGAGTAA
Source organism: Dendropsophus ebraccatus (assembly GCF_027789765.1). Taxonomy (NCBI): domain Eukaryota; kingdom Metazoa; phylum Chordata; class Amphibia; order Anura; family Hylidae; genus Dendropsophus; species Dendropsophus ebraccatus. The sequence continues at coordinate 66,975,162 of NC_091468.1, read as the reverse complement.
ATACATTTTAATGGGTCATTCAGTCATTTCAAGATCCATGTGCATGAAGCCTATATGACAGTGTCATTCCATGTGACTTAAGGGGGAATTATCAGCAGGTTAGACAAATCTAACATGCTGATATGTCCCTATTGCACTGGAGACACTGAAGGTATGTCTCTTACCTTCATCCCCGGTGCTGTTATGGTGCAGTTAGTTGTCTGCTCCACAATCCAGTAAGACCGTTAGAAGCACTGGGGCACCCATTAGGGACACTGCCCGCCTCCGTAGCACCGATCCCACCCGCCCCTGGCTGGTCCGCTTGATGGATTATCATTAGAAGGAGCCAATTGAGGGAAAATTGGTGCCATGGGGCCGGCAGTGCTCCTAACAGTCTTACCGAACCATGGAACAAACTACTAACTGCACCGGAATGGCGCAGAGGATGAAGGTAAAAGACATACCTACCTACACAATAGGGACACATTAGCAGGTTAGATTCGTCTAACCTGCTGATAGTTCCCCTTTAATATGATGCCTCTGTAAAGCTCCATATTATAAAGATATTCTTTTAGGGTGCGTTCACACCTACAGGATCTGCAGCAGATTTGATGCTGTGTTCAGTTATTTAAATGAAATCTGCTGCAGAAAATCAGCTGCAGATCCTGTAGGTGTGAACGCACCATTAATCTGGATTTTTATAGTAAGGTTTTCGGCATAACAGAGAAAAGAGACAGTACAATCTCAAACAAGTGATGTTCCATCGTATAGATAACAAAGAATCAACAAGAAGTCCATTAGGTTGTAAAGTCTCCAGAGGAGACACGAATTGTACCAACAGTGCCTGTCAGGGCCGGCTCCGCAGTGCGACATGGCAAAGGACAGCGGGTGATATATAGTGACCAACGACCCAATGTGCTCAAAGAAGAAGGAAAGGAAGAAGAAGAGCGAGATAGAAGGCAGCTATCTAAGAAGGAGAGAAGAGGCAAGGAGGCAGAAGAGGAAAAGGGGGGTGGGGAGAAAAAAAAATGCCCTGGCCCTCTGCCACTGAGTAAGCCAGCGTGCCAGGGAGAGGCCAGCCTTAAAAGTGAGCCATGGGAGCCCAGTGCGCTCCACCTTCTTCTACAGCCATGTTCCTCCACTGTTATAGAGTTTGAGCTGTGTAATATGGCATTGATCCATGCTCCAATTTATTTTGCTTTTTTGGAACTTTGTAGAAATGGAACCAAAAAAGAACTAGACTTCTCCGGGTGCAAAGTTATGTCTTGTAACTAGCTGGGAAATATAATAAGTCAATGTGAATAAACCATAAAATGGAGATGGGAAAAGCAAATAATTTTGTGCAGTTCACACATTACTCTTTCTATTTTTTCACAGTTTTAGATTTAAACTTTGCTCCCGTTTCTTAATACTTGGCATGTACTTTAGCATTGGTGCCAGGTGATAATGACAACGATGGCCTAGGTGCTAATATGCTGAAATCTGGCTGTGATGCTGAGCATTGCTCTAAGCTCGGGGACACGGCCCCACACTGTCAGGGAGAAGGGTGCACAACAACAACCCATCACTCATACGCACATTGTACAGAGTGGGCGACTTATCAGGAGGCAGGAGAGACGGGTCAGTAAATCCTCCTTTCTGGTTTTGACTAGTGATGAGCGAATAGTATTCGATTGAATACTACGCTATTCGAGCTATTCGTTTTCGTTTGAATATTCGAACAAAAACGCAGTAAAAATTCGATTGGACTTTAAAAAAAACTCTAACTGTGATTGGCAGGCTAAACTACGTCACCTCCTGAATATACGAATAGGTGATTTCAGTTACTCCTCTCCGCACCCACCTTGACTTTCTTTTCAAAAAAAGACTTTGGAATGGCTTGGAATTGCAAATGTGTTGAGAATATCCTCGGTGAAGGACGGTCTTTAAACCTCTGCATAAAGAAAATAATAAGTTTTATGTTACATTTTTACCTTGACAGGTTTTAGGTGTAGATTTACTAAGGGCATGCATCATTTTCTGCATCCAAAGCTTTGAGGAACGTGTCCACCAACCATGAGGCGGCATAAGGAAGAGAAACTGCACCAAATATACTAATCTACGCAATACTTATAGGCCGCTGCCACACTTTTATATTTCCCGTTAGAGATGAGCAAATTGCTTGGTTAGCTCGGCAATCTGCTTATCAGCCGGCTGCTTTTGAAGTCCATGCCGCTCCATGCCTTTATGGCAGCCATTGGTTTTAGTACTCACAGCAAGTACTTCTGGATTTCCAAATTCAATCATTGTTGCGTCCAGCCCCCGCTCCCTGTTGTGAACTAAGGCCACGATTTCATACAGTATCTGGATTACCCAATTTGTTCCTGAAACAAAAAATATGTAAATTAAATATAACAATCTTTTAAAGATTTCTTTCCTTCTAGTCATTGTCCTATATTTCTGTATAAGGCGCCATGGAAGTTATTATGTTTTACCTATTTGATATACACCGTCCCAGTGTCACCATGTCGAAACTACTGCAAATAAGCTGAAGTTGACATTTGTAACTGTGCAGAGCTAGATACGTATTTTCTAATGACCTAGGCTGGGTTCACACTACGTTCTTGCAATCCGTTTTTTGTGTGCATCCGTTTTGAACTGTTTTTTATTGAATTCCATAATAATAATAAAAAAAAACGAATCAAAACAGATCTGTTTTTTTCAACAGACACAAAAATGAGGTCGACTACGTTTTTGTGTACGTTAAAAAAACGTATCCGTCTTGATCCATTTTTTTAATAATGGAATTCAATGGAAAAACGGATCAAAACGGATGAACTGTTGTTGTATATTGTATGATAGTAGCATTCAATTATAACGATAGTATTTCTGTATTTTTGTGTATTTTTTTATTTTACTTAGCAACCGCATAAAAATATTATTCAGTCACTGTATGGCAGTGTTACCCAGTCCTGGTATACGAGTGTCCCCCAATCTATGGCGGTGTTACCCAGTCCTGGTATAGGAGTGTCCCCCAATCTGTGGCGGTGTTACCCAGTCCTGGTATAGGAGTGTCCCCCAATCTATGGCGGTGTTACACAGTCCTGGTATAGGAGTGCCCCCCAATCTGTGGTGGTGTTACCCAGTCCTAGTATAGGAATGTCCCCCAATCTGTGGCAGTGTTATCCAGTCCTGGTATAGGAGTGTCCCCCAATCTGTGGCGGTGTTACCCAGTCCTGGTATAGGAGTGTCCCCCAATCTGTGGCGGTGTTATCCAGTCCTGGTATAGGAGTATCCCCCAATCTGTGGTGGTGTTACCCAGTCCTGGTATAGGAGTATCCCCCAATCTGTGGTGGTGTTACCCAGTCCTGGTATAGGAGTATCCCCCAATCTGTGGTGGTGTTACCCAGTCCTGGTATAGGAGTGTCCCCCAATCTGTGGCGGTGTTACCCAGTCCTGGTATAGGAGTGTCCCCCAATCTGTCTTGGTGTTACCCAGTCCTGGTATAGGAGTGTCCCCCAATCTGTGGTGGTGTTACCCAGTCCTGGTATAGGAGTGTCCCCCAATCTGTGGCGGTGTTACCCAGTCCTGGTATAGGAGTGTCCCCCAATCTGTGGCGGTGTTATCCAGTCCTGGTATAGGAGTGTCCCCTAATCTGTGGTGGTGTTAACAAAAATGCAAATATGGAAATACAGGCTTAGACTATGTTCATACACCGTTTGAAACAACAGCCATTTTTACTGGACATCCATCATTTACTGGCAAATAATGGCCATTATTTTATAAGAATGCCCGTAATTTTACAAATACCAGCTGTTATTTGTCGTTAAATGATGGCCGTCCAATAAAAACGTCTGTCATGTTAATGGTGTGTAAACATAGCCTTAGAATGCAACATCATACAATCATTTCATAGTAAAACATGGAGCATAGTTCTCTCTTCTTTCCTTCCATCTTCCCTCCATACCTGCTGACTCTCTTCTCCTCCTTCCACCCCAGCTCCTCGCAGTCTGATGCATGGGCCAAAACAAATATTTACCTATCACCTTCCATCTCTAATTCCCTTTAATCCCCGATAATTGCATCTCATGAAAAAGTGGCACTGCGAGTTGTTCAGATTTCACTGTAGAATTTACATAGAGATATAACATACTTAACCATGTTATACGGTCAAGGACACCTGTGCAAGAAAAGATTTCCACTCTTCCCAGGCATATTGTATTTTCATAGGTCATACTCTGTTAGCATGCGCATAGACTAGAAATGTAATATAAAAGTTATAGTCCTGTTTAATAGAAGTTGTGATTCTTATAGCTCTATTCTTTAAGCGAATATACCATCAGGTGCATCGCTTTAAGATTATTACATCAATAGACCGGCACCTGCGCTGGGATGCCATTGCTGCGGTCCTTTTTCTGAACTGCGGCCCAGTTTCGGCGAATGGCGTTGGTCTGGCCTAGCCTGCAGCACTGAAGGCGGACCCGTCACCCCCAGTGTGACGTTCTGTCCTCCCATCTATGACGCGGCTCCATTAGAATCAATAAAGATGTGTCACAGGTGGGAGGGGATTTCATCACACTGGGGCAAACAGGTCCGCCCCCAGTGCTTCAGGCCCAGAACAGACTGGTGGCGTTTGCGGGAACCAGGCTGCAGTTAAAAAAAAGACTGCAGCAACAGCATCCCCACATTGGCACCATCTATTGATGTAAAAATCTTACAGCGATGCACCTGATGGTATATTCGCTTTAAAACAGAATCTGTAACCTAAAAAAATTGCTTCGAAACTGCATATTCATGGAAACAAAATGTAGGCTCCTTTTAAAAATGTAACAGCAGGAGCGGCACCCAGCAGCCCCTCTGCATGTGTCTCTAAGTACTTTAATTAGTAATTTATTAATTTACTTTAAATTTAAACATACAGACTTGGGCGGCCCACTAGGAAACTGCCCAGCTTGACAGATTGTCAGTCCGGGCCTGGGCTGTAATCTGGGCCGTTTCTGCTATGAGGCAAAATTAGTTTATTGCTCAGGTGGAAGATTTGTAGGGGCGGCATGTTTTATGGAGTGGCCATAAATGATACTGTCTGCTACACGCCACTGACTTCATTGACCTCATAAACTGTAAATGATAGCTGGATACAGACAGAGAATGAAAGGAAGTCAGGACTGCAAACAATCTACAGGTATTGTTATACCTATATTAAAATAAAAGGACATCTGTGGATGGCTCAAGTCTTTCTAGTCACTCAAGCGCAGAAGTTCTTCTTATTAGCCTACAGGCAACGATCACACAACATCTTTTATTTGCCATCCGACTGATGTTTTTTGTCCGGTTGTCATTTTGCAACCAAATAACTGCAGTCAAACGGCCAAAAAAAGACGTTGTGTGGTAGTGGCCATTGGATGACATTCTGAGTAGTAATGCACATGGACTGGTGGCTTTGTCCGAAGCCTGTGTGAATGGAAGCAGGAGGTCCCTAAACTTTGCTACAGAAAAATACAGGTACAAATGTAATAGAGATATATTACAAGATCATACAACATAACATCGATAGATACAACAGGAGGTTCTGGAAGGTATGACATTGACTTTTCATCAATTCGGTTATAATGCATAAGCAATGTTTAAAATACAGTGGTACCTTGGTTTAAGAGTAAATTGGATTAAGAGCGTTTTGGAAGAAGAGATCAGTTTTTCAAAATTGTAACTTGGATTAAGAGCATTGCTTTGGTTTAAGAGCTTTCATTACTGGGTGGGAGGGGGAGTGGGGGAGGGGCATGGTCTGCATAGCGGGGTCTACAGCCCTGTACTCTGTCCCAGAAAGTCTCCCTCACCTTCCAAATCATAGCAGATCCACTTCAGGCTGGGGCTTACATCAGGGAACAGGACTGTGGAGGTAATCTCTTCATAGCTGTAACCCCTCTCTCCCCGGACAGAGAGCGCTGCACGTATGTGCCCACATCTGTCCTGCTCATCCCTTCCTGCTCCCTGCAGTCTCTGTCAGCCCGTGTGTTTCACATTATCTCCATACCTGCTATAATGTGCACTTACACTCAGCTATACATACTGCTGCTATGTGCCTGAACTTACACTCAGCTGTGCACACTGCTGCTATAATGTGCCGGCACTCACACTCAGCTATACACACTTCTGCTATCTGCCTGCACTTACACTCAGCTGTGCACACTGCTGCTATAATGTGCCTGCACTTACACTCAGCTATACACACTGCTGCTATAATGTGCCTGCACTCACACTCAGCTATACACACTGCTGCAGATAATGTACACTTACACTCAGCTATACACACTGCTGCTATAATGTGCCTGCACTCACACTCAGCTATACACACTGCTGCTATAATGTGCACTTACACTCAGCTATACACACTGCTGCTATAATGTGCCTGCACTCACACTCAGCTATACACACTGCTGCAGATCATGTGCACTTACAATAAACTATACACACTGCTGCTATGTACCTGCACTTACACTCAGCTGTGCACACTGCTGCTATAATGTGCCTGCACTTTCACTCAGCTATGCACACTGCTGCTATAATGTGCTGGCACTCACACTCAGCTATACACACTGCTTCTTTTACTGTATACACACTGCTTTCTGTCACTGTCCTCCTGCAGAGCTCTGTGGTTCTCACTTCCTGATTGGTTCATGCTGAACACTCACCATTTTTGGGATAGGTTACAATCAATAAATCATCTTCTCTGGCCTCAAACACTTCCAGCGCCTGAAACGTCTCCAAGCTGCAAACAACACTTGGGTATAGGATCCCCTTATAAGAAAAGAGCAAGTCTTCACACGATGTTCTGGTAGTGGAATGAATCATTTCCATCAATGCCGCTCGGTCATTTTTGCTTGTTTGCGTAATGTCCGCCATCTTTTACCTGTGTGATCCTGACCTGGACTCTCTACTTTCGTCTACTGCACCGAGCTTATATAGAGAACAGCAGTGTGGAGACTATGACAGAGGGCAAAAATGCTTATAATCTCTGCCAGTGTAACATAATATTACAGGGAAACAGCAGAGAGTTGTTCTAGTATTATCCATGTAATCAATTCTACCACATCCCCACATAACCGGCATTATATAACTATACACTGGGGGGGGCTGCAGCGTATAGAGACAGACGTATAAATGACCAACCCAGATCTCTCACCATGGACAATGGGCAGGATTGCCAATATACAGAGCAATTCTTATTAGCTCAGGGTCCTTTTACACAGACAGATTTATCTGACAGATTACTGAAGCCAAAGCCAGAAATAGATTTGAAAAGAGGAGAAATCTCAGTCTTTCCTTTATGACCTATTCTTGGTTTATAGCCTGTTCCTGGCTTTGGCTTTAATAATCTGTCAGATAAATCTGTCTGTGTAAAAGAACCCCTTATATTATGGTGTTCTGAGTAGGGCATATGGCTGTTTTGCAACAGAACAATTCAGCTACAACCTTTATAGAGAGATTGTCAGGACTAGGGACTTGAGGACATGAGACAAGTGATACCCTAGCACTGACAACCTCCCTGCTGTCCCTGCCTAATTACCTCAGCTGCCCTAACTGGCAGCAGAACTGGTCGACAGTCCTTGATCTGCACACAAGACAGACAAACACAATAATTAACAATTATATTAAAAACAAGACATCCAATAGATACTCTGAAAGGTATAACATTGACTTCAGGTATAATGCATAAGTAATGTAGTTGGATTTTCTCTGAAGGGCATGCAAGGAGGAAATGTTCAAGTATATCACATTGCTTGGAGTAGCAGTATGGCAGTATCCCCTTCCTGTGCTGTTTACTATAGTACTTTATGTATTACGCCTTAGTGAAAGATTTGATCACTTTGTGGCATGATTTATGTTCCTTTCAGTCACATAGGCGAGCAACATATTATCATAAACATGTAATCATCAGAAAATACTCTTTAGCTGGAAACAAATCTCTGATATCACTATAATTCTATTCTGCCACCACTCACCATTTTTGGGATAGGTCACAACCAATAAATCATCTTCTCTGGGCTCAAACACTTCCAGCGCCTGAAACGTCTCCAAGCTGCAAAGAACACTTGGGTATAGGATCCCCTTATAAGAAAAGAGCAGGTCTTCAAATGATGTTCTGGTAGTGGAATGAATCATTTCCATCAATGCCGCTCGGTCATTTTTGCTTGTTTGGGTAATATCCGCCATCTTTCACCTGTGTGATCCTGACCTGGACTCTCTACTCTCGTCTACTGCACCGAGCTTATATAGAGAACAGCAGTGTGTAAACAGTGGAGTCTATGACAGAGGGCAAAAATGCACATAATCTCTGCCAGTGTAACAAAATATTCCTGGGAAACAGCAGAGAGTTGTTAGTGTCCCTGTCATTATAACTTTCAAATTCTAAATCAGCAGTAGATGTGATATAAAGCAAGTTTGCAATTTACATTCATCATTTATATATTTTTTAATTATCATGGAAAACACGGCAATTCCTGTGTTCTGACTCGTTTTTTTCAAAGAGTCTAAAAACAAGAAGTCCTGTGTTTCCCAGGTCACCTGCACTCACAGAGAAGGCAGTCATGTGACTGATGGACACACTGAGCCCTAACACTCTGTACAGGTTATATAGCAGCCTTCAGGAGACTGGACCTGCATAGAGTAAGTATAGCTGTTATATACTGTAGACTGGACCAGGATACATGTAAAACAAAAACAAAAAATGCCCAAAATATATAGTCCTTAACGCACAACAAGATACAAATCAAACAAAAAAGGATCCACAAAGGGATACAAAGAATGCAGGACAATCAAAGATAAATATTATTGTTATTTTATATTGTTATATAAATATTATTATTATTTAAATAATTAATACTTAATAAAATTCATTAAAACAATGAAAGAAGATGAAACAGAACCATACAATAAAGAAATTGGTGAGGGGACATACATATATACTTTATGGAATAATAGATTGCACGTGCATAGAGAATGCTCATAGAAAAAAGTATAGATGTTGTAATGCAGGCAGCCTCCACTAGATGGCGAACAAATACAAATGCAGGAAGAAAGACATAGAATGGCAAGAGAAAAATAGTTTTTTCTTCAAACAGGCAAAAACCTATAAAGTGCCAAGGGTACTGGATAGGTACCACACAACAGGTGAAGTCACCCAATCATGTTACATGTATACTAACCCAGGAGGATGCGTGTATTCAGCCAAGTCCCTCTCACCCACTCACCCCACGCAGGGCCGTCTTACCCATTGGGCAGGGTAGGCGGCTGCCCGGGGGCCCTTGCGTCCTAGGGGGCCCCCTAGGACGCAAGGGTACCCATTGGGCAGCCGCCTACCATGCCCAATGGGTAAGACGGCCCTGCGCGCCCCCCCCCCCCCCCCTTCCCCTTCTCTTGCGACCGCAAGCACTTTCTTGCTTGCGGTTGCAAGAGGAAATCCGGCCCCGACTGATGCGTCGCTCCCTGGGGGATTCTCCGGGAGCGCACGCATCAGGAACCTCAGTGCGCGTCGCTGGGGCTTCCTGTACTGGAAGTCCCGGCCCGAGCGCACACTGAGCTTCCGGATGTGTGCACTCCCTGAGAATCCCCCGGGGAGCGACGCATCAGCCGGGGGCAGAAGAGGAGAGGAAGCAGCGACAAGGGAGCGCTGGTAGGTGAGTTGGGTGTTTGTTTTTTTTATCTGCTGTGCAGGGGGGAGCGATCAATAAGGGGGGAATACGGGGGAGCCATCTATACGGGGGGAGGGGATACAGGGGGGAGCCATCTATACAGGGGGGATACAGGGGGGAGCCATCTATAAGGGGGGAATACGGGGGAGCCATCTATACGGGGGAGGGGATACAGGGGGGAGCCATCTATAAGGGGGGAATACAGGGGGGGAGCCATCTATACGGGGGGGGGGGATAGAGGGGGGAGCCATCTATAGGGGGGATACAGGGGAGCCATCTATACGGGGGGGGATAGAGGGGGGAGCCATCTATAGGGGGGGATACAGGGGGGAGCCATCTATAAGGGAAATACGGGGGAGCCATCTATACGAGGGGGGGGGAATACAGGGGAAGCCATCTATACGAGGGGGGGGAATACAGGGGAAGCCATCTATAAGGGGAATACGGGGGAGCCATCTGTAGGTGGGGGGGAATCAGGGGGGAGCCATCTATACGAGGGGGGATACAGGGGGGAGCCATCTATAAGGGGAATACTGGGGAGCCATCTGTAGGGGGGGGATACAGGGGGGAGCCATCTATACGAGGGGGGGGGGGATACAGGGGGGAGCCATCTATATGAGGGGGGGGATACAGGGGGGAGGCATCTATAAGGGGGGAATACGGGGGAGCCATCTATACGAGGGGGGATACAGGGGGGAGCCATCTATAAGTGGGGGAATACGGGGGAGCCATCTATTGGGGGGAATACGGGGGAGCCATCTATGGGGGGGATACAGGGGGGAGCCATCTATACGAGGGGGGGGATACAGGGGGGAGCCATCTATAAGGGGGGAATACGGGGGAGCCATCTATACGGGGGGGGGGGAATACGGGGGAGCCATCTATAGGGGGATAAAGGGGGGAGCCATCTATAAGGGGGGGATACAGGGGGGGGCCATCTATAAGGGGGTAATACAGGGGGGAGCCATCTATAAGGGGAGGGATACAGGGGGGAGCCATCTATAAGGGGGTAATACAGGGGGGAGCCATCTATAAGGGGGGATACAGGGGGGAGCCATCTATAAGGGGGGGATACAGGGGGGAGCCATCTATAAGGGGGTAATACAGGGGGGGAGCCATCTATAAGGGGAATACGGGGGAGCCATCTGTAGGGGGAGCCATCTATACGAGGGGGGATACAGAGGGGAGCCATCTATATGGGGAATACGGGGGAGCCATCTATAAGGGGGATACAGGGGGGAGCCATCTATACGAGGGGGGGGGGATACAGGGGGGAGGCATCTATAAGGGGGGAATACGGGGGAGCCATCTATACGAGGGGGGGATACAGGGGGGAGCCATCTATACGAGGGGGGAATACGGGAAAGGGATACAGGGATACAGGGGGGAGGCATCTATAAGGGGGGAATACGGGGGAGCCATCTATACGAGGGGGGGATACAGGGGGGAGCCATCTCTACGAGGGGGGGGGGATACAGGGGGGAGGCATCTATAAGGGGGGAATACGGGGGAGCCATCTATACGAGGGGGGGATACACGGGGGAGCCATCTATACGCGGGGGGGATACAGGGGGGAGACATCTATAAGGGGGGAATACGGGAAAGCCATCTATACGGGGGGGGGGAATACGGGGGAGCCATCTATGGGGGGGATACAGGGGGGAGCCATCTATAAGGGGGGAATACAGGGGGGGGCATCTATAAGGGGGTAATACAGGGGGGAGCCATCTATAAGGGGGGGATACAGGGGGGAGCCATCTATAAGGGGGTAATACAGGGGGGAGCCATCTATAAGGGGGGGATACAGGGGGGAGCCATCTATAAGGGGGTAATACAGGGGGGAGCCATCTATAAGGGGGGGATACAGGGGGGAGCCATCTATAAGGGGGATACAGGGGGGGAGCCATCTATAAGGGCGTAATACAGGGGATGCCATCTATACGGGGGGGATACAGGGGGAGCCATCTATAAGGGGGGGATACAGGGGGGAGCCATCTATAAGGGGGGATACAGGGGGGAGCCATCTATAAGGGGGGGATACAGGGGGGAGCCATCTATAAGGGGGGGATACAGGGGGGAGCCATCTATAAGGGGGGGATACAGGGGGGAGCCATCTATAAGAGGGTAATACAGGGGGGGAGCCATCTATAAGGGGGTAATACAGGGGGAGCCATCTATAAGGGGGTAATACAGGGGGAGCCATCTATAAGGGGGTAATACAGGGGGAGCCATCTATACGGGGGGGATACAGGGGGAGCCATCTATACGGGGGGGATACAGGGGGAGCCATCTATAAGGTGGGGATTAAGGGGGGAGCCATCTATAAGGGGGGGATACAGGGGGGAGCCATCTATACGAGGGGGGGGGATACAGGGGGGAGCCATCTATAAGGGGGTAATACAGGGGGAGCCATCTATAAGGGGGTAATACAGGGGGAGCCATCTATACGGGGGGGATACAGGGTGAGCCATCTATAAGGGGGGGATACAGGGGGGAGCCATCTATAAGGGGGGATACAGGGGGAAGCCATCTATAAGGGGGTAATACAGGGGGAGCCATCTATAAGGGGCCAATACAGATGTGCAGTGTGTAGAGAGATGAGGATGGTGACAGAGTGTGGAGCCTAATATGTATGTCTGGCAGATTCTGTGGATTCGTGGCTCGAAGAAGTTCTCATAAAGGCCCAGGGCAAATGGAAAAGAAAATGAAAAGGGAAGAACTCCGATCAGAGAAGACGTCCCCTGTGAGTCACCTGATATAACTGCACTTTAATGTATATGGTGTATAGAGCCTGTGTAGAGCTGGGTACCTCTATATGACTGGATGAGGTGATAGTGATCTGTGTACAGTGGATTAGTCAGTAGCAGCGGTGGGGTTAGTCAGTATGCGGTAATAATATTTGTGGCTTGTTATCTGGCATATATATAGAGAAGGGCAAAACAACATGTCTCATACATACAGAGGAGCAACAACATGACTATTATATTATATATGAACCATGTTGTTTCCCTGTATTCTGTATACATGGAAACAACATGGTTCTCATATATAATAGTCATGTTGTTGCCCCTCTGTATATATGAGACATGTTGCACTGGTGTGACAATAAACCCTGCAGATTGCTGTTGGAAGTGCTGTCTCCATTGCGTTTTTTAGATACTTTGAGGCCAACCTGGTCTGGTTTGGTGAGGCGGCACGCACGGTTATTTTTTGTTTTTGTGCTGCTGAGAAACTGTGTTGTGAATTACAGTTTATGTTAACAATAATTTGTATTTTTTATTGTATGTAATTGTACTGGCTAGGGGCGGGGTTGTAAAGTTGGGGGGGGGGGTTGATTGCGGCGGCCGCGGGGGGTGGGGCCCAATTTGCACCTCTGCCCAGGGGCCCATAATGCTGTTAAGACGGCCCTGACCCCACGTACGTTTCGCTTAGCTTTATCAAAGGATGTTGTATTTGTTCGCCATCTAGTGGAGGCTGCCTACATTACAACATATATACTTTTTTCTATGAGCATTTTCTATGCATGTGCAATATATTATTCCATAAAGTATATATGTATGTCCCCTCACCAATTTCTTTATTGTATGGTTCTGTTTCATCTTTTTTCATTGTTTTAATGAATTTTATTAAGTATTCATTATTTAAATAAAGATTACAATAATATTTATTTTTGATTGTCCTGCATTCTTTGTATACCTTTGTGGACTCTTTTTTGTTTGATCAGGATACATGTAAGTATAGTTGTTATATAGCAGCCTTCAGGAGAGTGGACCTGGATACAGTAAGTACAGCTGTTATATAGCAGCCTTTAGGACAGAGGTGGGGAACCTTTTCCATGTCGAGGGCCGATCGGGCCTTAATAAAATCATTCGAGGGCCGCACTCAATGTTATACCGTGCGCGGCAGTTAGTAGCGGGGGTTTGCAGCACCCAAACAAGGCAAAGTATTGTTCCCCTAATGCCCCTGCTATTGTAGTTAACCCTCTGTGATGCCCCTTGTACCTGATTTGAATTCTTAGTGATGCCCCTGGTAGCCTAGTTAACCCCCCAGCCATGTCCCTGGTAGCCTAGTTAACTCCTCAGTCATGTCCCTGGTGGCCTAGTTAACCCCTCAGTCATGTCCCTGGTGGCCTAGTTAACTCCTCAGTCATGTCCCTGGTAGCCTAGTTAACTCCTCAGTCATGTCCCTGGTAGCCTAGTTAACCCCCCAGTCATGTCCCTGGTAGCCTAGTTAACTCCTCAGTCATGTCCCTGGTAGCCTAGTTAACTCCTCAGTCATGTCCCTGGTGGCCTAGTTAACTCCTCAGTCATGTCCCTGGTAGCCTAGTTAACTCCTCAGTCATGTCCCTGGTGGCCTAGTTAACTCCTCAGTCATGTCCCTGGTGGCCTAGTTAACTCCTCAGTCATGTCCCTGGTAGCCTAGTTAACTCCTCAGTCATGTCCCTGGTGGCCTAGTTAACTCCTCAGTCATGTCCCTGGTAGCCTAGTTAACTCCTCAGTCATGTCCCTGGTGGCCTAGTTAACCCCCCCAGTCATGTCCCTGGTAGCCTAGTTAACCCCCCAGTCATGTCCCTGGTAGCCTAGTTAACCCCCCCCCCCCCCCCCCCCAGTCATGTCCCTGGTGGCCTAGTTAACCCCCAGTGTCTGCCCCAAATGAAAAAAATAAACATCCCACTCACCTTTCCTCCGCTCCCACGCTGTCCAGGTCCTCTTCTCCCTCCTCTCTTCTGTGCCGGTCTTCTCCTGCAGGCGGCGCGCGATGAAATGACATCATCGCGCGCGGCTCGCAGGAGTCAGAAGACGTGCGCCGCTCCGCGCCGCGCTGGTGAGGCAGGAGCCGGCATACAACACATCTTCCTGTGTCTGTGCCAGCTCCTGCCTCACCAGCGCGGCGCACGTCACAGGAGGGCAGGAGATGTACACCGCTCTGAGGGGAAGGAGCCGGCACTCACAGCATCCTCCTGGCAGCTGTCACAGACACAGGAGGATGCCGTGTGTGTCGGCTCCTTCTCCTCCAGATCGGCGCATGTCACAGGGAAGCCGCGGGCCACATCCGGAGGTGTCAGGGGCCGGATGCGGCCCGCGGGCCGGAGGTTCCCCACCCCTGCTTTAGGAGACTGGACCTGGACACAGTAAGTTAGCTGTTATATAACTGCCTTCAGGAGACTGGACCTGGATACAGTAAGTATAGCTGTTATATAGCTGCATTCAGGAGACTGGACCTGGATACAGTAAGTATAGCTGTTATATAGCTGTATTCAGGAGACTGGACCTGGATACAGTAAGTATAGCTGTTATATAGCAGCCTTCAGGAGACTGGACCTGGACACAGTAAGTATAGCTGTTATATAGGAGCCTTTAGGAGTCTGGACCTGGACACAGTAAGTATAGCTGTTATATAGCAGCCTTCAGGAGACTGGACCTGGATACAGTAAGTATAGCTGTTATATAGCAGCCTTTAGGAGTCTGGACCTGGACACAGTAAGTATAGCTGTTATATAGCTGCCTTTAGGAGTCTGGACCTGGACACAGTAAGTATAGCTGTTATATAACTGACTTCAGGAGACTGGAGCTGGATACAAGTAAGAATAGCTGTCAGTCAAAGAATATCTGAGAGTCAATGCTGACAGCTGCATTTAAGTGTCTGTGTCAGTGCCTGTGTCCCCCTGTCCCAGGTGTCTAGTGGGGGGATCTCCCCCTAGCAATGCGATTGCAGAGGTGAGATCCCTTCTACTGAGCTAGTCGGGGCTCAGCATCGGAATGATGCTGATCATGGCTCAGCAATAAGTGTATCTGGTCTGCTGCAGACCAGAATAATAGAGCACTGATCTGATGGATCAGTGCTCTATTATATACAAAGCATTGATCTCAATGGGAGATCAGTGCTGTGTATACTTGTAATTTACTTATTTTTATAGATCTTCAGCTGCTGTATGTTCTGCAGGAAGTGGTGTATTCTTTCCCGTCTGACACACTACTAGAAGCTGCTACCTGTGAGTCCCTGGATATAACAGCACTGTAATCACTCATATCCAGTTTATAGGGATTATATCCTGCAGAGACCCAGTGTAGTGCTGGTATGTGACCATTACATTAGAATTGTATGGCAAAATAATTGGTTATATTGGAGTCTGTGGTGGATTTATGGGTCATGGTCTGGAGATATTATATGGAGCTTGCATAGTGCTATTTGGCTAATACATGCATGACTATTATTCGGCGATATATTATTATTATGACTATTATTCGGCGATGTTTATACCAGGGTAATATATTTGAGGACAGTGCTTAGACCCGGATTGCTGGGACTGGTGTTGAACCTGCTTGTGGGCTCTGTTTTTTTGGGGGCTACTAATCACGGAGGCCAGAAGTGGTAACACCCACCGCTGGACACACACCAACCGGACCTTGGTTAAGACTAATAAGACGTTCAACTTTACTTATGAAAGTTATACTTAATGCCAATAAATTACAGCAAATAGAAACTGATAGGAGATGATCTGATAGTAAAAGATAACAGTAGCAGGTGTCAGGGATCGGATTGGAGGACGCCTTGCCTAATTTAGTGAGT
The DNA here is from genome assembly GCF_027789765.1 of Dendropsophus ebraccatus. Lineage (NCBI taxonomy): Eukaryota > Metazoa > Chordata > Amphibia > Anura > Hylidae > Dendropsophus > Dendropsophus ebraccatus. The sequence continues at coordinate 66,958,945 of NC_091468.1, read as the reverse complement.
ACTCTGGCGGGATGTGGTGAAGCTAAATAGTATCTTGAAAAAGTCCTCGTACTAACATATAGAAAAATCTCAACAATTTCCTCAACAATGACCACCTTCTGTTCCTTAGTGTCAGGTTTCTGTCCTAATGGGGTAGTACAAGTCCCAGGTATTTGTTACTGGGGGAGCTAGCTAGTAGTATCCCTCATACTCAGCCGAGTGTAAGTCAGTAGAGAGCAGCTAACATGCACTGTGCTCTACTGCGGTACAGCCTTAGTGTTCCTCTCCTTTCTTTAGGTGGTTGACTGTCCAAAAACTAGAAAAAGGCACAGAGTAGGCAAGTAGTGAGACTCCCCTGTGTCTGGCTTCCTGGGGGTAAAGTCTAGCAACCTGTTAAGGTTGAGTCACTAGTGCTGTGGAAAAGTCTGCTCTCCTCTCTGGCTGGAACTACACTAGACTAAACTTCCAGGAAGTGGTGAGTGAGAGAGAGGTGCGTGTAGCTGAACCTAGTATTGACTGCAGCTGTTCTGTGGGAGAGTGTGACACCTAGTGGTTGGAGTCGGCTACAGCAGCTTATTGTCCTAAGTGTGACACTGTAGAGAAAACACTTTTACCTAGGTGTAAGAAAACAAGAAAACACATAGTAGGACACTGCAACAGGGCTGATGTATCTATAGGCAAAGGTCTGATGACACCTCCGATATAGGGGACAGTGTCCTGATGTGGGGGTATGTCTGAGTCAGTTGACAACCCATGTCATGTTAGTATGGCACAGATAGTCAGCTATAGAGGTCATGTGGCATATATATTGATGCAAGGGATTGTGCGGCTCTCCTGAATTTTCAGTTGGTATCATGTATCCCCCGGTCTCTCTGGAGGTGCCCTTCTCTTGCTTTATGCCTAATTAACATATGTATGAGTACACATCATTCATATAGGAATATACAGTTTATATCTGCATTCATATGTTAATGTTTCCTTTGTACTCATACTTCACCAGGGCTGCCTATCTCTGCATTACTATAGTGACTTTAGTTACATACATTCCACCCTGATCATGACTATATATATACAGTATAGACTTATATTCTGATGCCATGTACATCAAGTCTATTGAAAACAATGTACTTGTAGGATGTGCTCACATATGGCAAATCATCAAATCTCCGTCTCATTTATATCTGACCCTTGTGAATGCACATCTGCAGAAAAGCCATACAAATATACAACGGTGCATCTTGATTCCTATATTCTTGCAGTAACATTGCTATCTAGTGGCCATTTTAGAAATTACATTGGATAAAAAAAAAATCTTTCAAATCAACTGTTGTCAGAAAGTTATATAGATTAGTAATTTACTTTTACAAAAAAAAACCTCAAGCCTTCCAGTACTTATCAGCTGCTGCATGTCCTGCAGGAAGTGGTGTATTCTTTCCAGTCTGACACAGTGCTCTATGTTGCCACCTCTGTCCATGTCAGGAACTGTCCTGAGCAAGTTCATGGACATGGACAGAGGTGGCAGCAGAGAGCACTGTTTCAGATTGGAAAGAATACACCACTTCATGCAGAACATACAGCAGCTGATAAGTACCCCCTCCTAAGGGGGTACTTATAAGGATCCCCTCCTTCTCTATTCATTTCAGCAGCTTTATTAATAATACTCTTTGGCCGCCTTTTCCACATACAATTTCATAAGATATTCAGCAGTCTCCTTCATGTTAACAAATCAGCCATATATAACCGTATACCAGTGGATTCTAAACTGAGTGACTGGTAATGCTGGGAATTGTAGTGTATAGAAATGTCAGAGAACCACAAGTGTCCCTCCAAAAAGTTGGGAGCTATGGAGGAAGGGCTGACTACTAACCAATCACAGCTCACCTTTCATATCCTAACAAGCTCCTATAAAAATAAAGCTGAGCTTTGATTGGTTGCTATGGGCCAGTGAGACACATGGCATGGCACATGGCAACCAATCAAAGTTCAGCTTTTATTTTACCAGAGTAATGAGAAATGAAAGCTGAGCTGTGATTGGTTGCTATGGGTCACATCAAACCATATTATTTCGTGTTCTTAGTGAGGCCTAACCATGAGCTGTTTGCTTGGTCACAAGTGTGTTTAGTGACCTCTGCAGTAAAGCGCATTGCCAGTCATTAATGGGTTAATGCTTCAGATGTGTTTACCTGTTGTAACCATGGCAACCGTACACTGTAATAACAAGCGCTTATATCATAAAGAAGGTTCCATAAAGCAATGCGCCGCGCCCTGATCAGTGCCATCTTGGATGCGCCAGAGGACCTTGAGCTTGACCACTTTACTGCCCCCCCTTAATGGAATTTGGAGGTTCTAGCAGGGGAGAAGGGGTGGTCTGCTTTAGACTACCCCTTCATCGAGTCGCCACCTTCTTGTGGACCTGGATCTAGAGGGAGAAGAGATACATCCGCCATCCATAAGGTGAAAGATATTGCAGCCAGATTTCTCTCCCATCCAGCTTATTATATTTATAGTATGGTATTACCCTCTAAGCCCAGGGGCGGGGCAACTCTCCAGCCATGGCTCCCTCGAGGTTTCCCCCACAGGGGGTTTTTCCTCGCCTGAGTGCTGGAGGGTGACTCTTTGTGAGTCAGGGGGTCTGCCATTTTTCAGTGTCATGTAATTTTAAATAAAATTGGGACCCTTTGACACCTGATAACCATGTGTTGTGTCTTTATTTTGCATTCTTTGGTTGACCTTCTATGCTCTTGTGGGGAATGTGGGGAACGTTTACCCCTTCAATAAACAGTGCGGATGGTGCTCCATTAATTCTCTATGGGTCTTTTTAGCCCTTTTTCTGTGAATAACTTTGGGACATGGGTATGTTCTCATGTGCTGTAATTTTCATAAATATGTCATATGGCATTGTTGGGGGTCGCAACGCTGCAACCAGATGTTGGTCAGTGAGGAAAAGCGAAACGCAATACTCATAGGACACTTTTCTGCTATGGTGGGGTTTTTTTTGTTTTTTTTTGTGAAATCATGGCAGGCTATGTGTTTGGTGTATTGCCACAGACTTCTATGGGGGGGAATACTGTTTCCCCAGTTCTTGAACAGAAATTCAACGCCTAGAGTAATTTACACTAAAATGAGATAATGGCAGAAAAAGTGCCAGAAAAAAAAGACCAAAAAGTAGGAAGTGTCAGAAAGTTATAAAGATTTGTACTTTGCTTGGATTTAAAACTCTCCAATCTTCCCATACTTATTAGCTGTTCTATGTCCTACAGGAAGTGGTGTATTCTCTCCAGTCTGACACAGTGCTCTCTGCTGCCACCTCTGTCAATGACAGGAACTGTACAGAGCAGGAGAGGATTTTTTATGGGGATTTGCTGCTGCTCTGGACAGTTCCTGACATGGACAGAGGGGGCAGCAGAGAGCGCTGTGTCAGACTGGAGAGAATAAACCACTGCCTGCAGGATATACAGCAACTGATAAGTACTGGAAGACTTTTAATTAGAAATAATTTACAAATCTAAATAACAGTTGATTTGAGAAAAAAAAACTTTTTGCGGGAGTACATCTTTAAATTAAATAAAGTCAATGAGGAATTAGCTTGACAGTGGAAACTTAGAGTAGACAATGTAAAAATGTTCCATATTAGGACACAGGAGGAGGGGTGGGAGAGGGTCTGCAGCCTGCACAGTATGGCTTCGGAGCAGAAGATCTGACAGCATGTGAGCTCTACCTGGTGAGTTCCGGTACCAGAGGTAAATCTGTGTACATGAAGGATGTTTGTGAGACTGTGTGTATTGTGCATGTGTGTATTATCTATGCATATATGTAATGTGCATTTGTTTATATCTGTATATGATGTGTGTATGTACATATCGTGCATGGGTGTACTATGTATGCATATAGGTAATGAGTATTTCTTTATATCTGTGTGTATATTATTGTGCATATTTGTATGTAATATGTATGTACAGGTTATGTTCATCTATTTGTTACTCCCCCTCCCATACCTAAACCTGCTGGGGACTCAGCTTCCAAGTGTCAATTAAGCAGGGAGAAGCCTCTATGACTCTTTGTACAAGAGAATAAAAGCAGTTTGTATGCTATGGAAGCACAGACAAATATATTTCAGGTACCATGTGTCTTTTTGACCTAACAGCATCCATCAGTGTCAGGAATTTGGAACTGAATTACAGCTGACAGATTCCCTAAAGGAGAAGTCTTGTGAAACTAACAAATGACAGGGAGGCAGGGAGGTGCGTGAAAATCATAAAGAGAGTATACTTACCAGTCCCTGTGCCCCAGTAGCGCTGCTCTTGGGTTGCTCTTCTCACAGCCGGCAGCAATGATTTTTGCCCGGGTTCGGTCTACATGTCAGCTCTGGCTCCTCCAGCAGCAATGTCATGGAAACTGATGGATTGCCTGCTCAGCTAGTCAGTGACTGCAGAGGTGTCCCGTCCCAGACACTCTCTGGCTGAGTGGGTGATCGATTGGCCGAGTATGTGACGTTGCAGCTGGAAGAGCTGCAGTAAGCTGGCGTCTGTTAAGGAAGCGCTACGAGGGAACAGGGGCAGGTGAGTATACTTAGGTTATTATGGTTATTTTGGTTATAATTTTTTCTTTGTGTCAACATAGCCTCAGCGGATTAGAAGAATCTGACTATCTCCCTATAGTGTTCGGGGGGCTGAGAAGGACGATATGTCTCTCGCCAATCTAGCCTGACCCCGGTTAACCTGCCCCTTCTATTGAATATCAGCAGAGCAGAGCGCCCTGTGTGCAATAGGGACACAATAGGGACGGGTTAAATACTTCTAACCTGCCGGTAGTTTCCTCTTTAAGAAATCTGCATAAATAACCATATTACAATACAGTATTAAATGAAGATAAACTGGGGCAGTCATCACATAAACGTAAGAAGTAAAATAGAGACGCAAAGCTGACAAGTACTGACATAAATACCCAGCTACAAACCATTTCATGTCCTATTTAGCTTTTTATAGCACTTCTGCATAAGAGGACTGTAAGAAGCTCTAAGAGTGACGGTTTAATAGTCTTTTAATTAGCTGGGATTGCCGCTAATATCACTGTGATTTGTCATTGTATGTTGTTTATTTTACTACTTTATTCATAGTCACATGACTACTTGTTCATCCCGCAGTACTGAGGCTCCTTATCATGTGTTGTGCAAATAATCTATTTATCATGCAGTATAAATGCCAATTGTTTCCATATTAATACTCATTGTATTATTATTATTATTATTATTATTATTATTGTTTCACATTGCATTTTATCAAGCTGTTTGACATGTGAGGGTGGAAAGCTGGCGGCACATTCCTCAAACTGATCCATGGGTCTTCATAGGTCACATTCATAGTCTTGCTTTACTATTCAATGGCTGATAAACTTTCAAATCAACTTTCAGGTGTACGAAATCCCAGTAAAAACATTAAAGAGGGAACTTGAGTGATTTATTTATTTATTTTAAATCAGTTGGTTGTAGAAAAGTTCTAAAGATTTGTAATTAAAAAATCTCCAGTCTTCCAGTACTTATCAGTTGCTGTTTGTCCTGCAGGAAGTGGTGTATTCTCTCCAGTCTGACACAGTGCTCTCTGCTGCCACCTCTGTCCATGTCAGGAACTGTCCAGAGCAGGAGAGGTTTTCTATGGGGATTTGCTGCTGCTCTGGACAGTTCCTGGCATGGACAGAGGTGGCAGCAGAGAGCACTGTGTCCGACTGGAGAGAATACACCACTTCCTGCAAGACATACAGCAGCTGATAAGTACTGGAAGACTGGAGATTTTTAAATAGAAGTAATTTACAAATCTTAATAACTTTCTAGTAAAAGTTAATTTTGAAAAGTAAAAAAAAAAATCCACTTTAAGTATGGTCCAATAAATAATGAAGCAAGTTTATAGAATGGAAACCTTAGTGTGATACTCCTTGTGGAGAACCAGATTCTGTCTGTCAAAATGTAATATAGTCATAGTGTGGGCTGCAGGCACCCAGGGCAAGGCAAGATACTAAAACGAAAAAATGCTTTTTCAATTAAATATACTGTTAATAAATAAATATATTATATATATATATTTATATATTTATTTATTTACAGTATATTAAATTGAAACAGCATTTTTTCTTTTCCGTTTTGCTATTATAAACGAAAAATAGAAATATGAAAACAAAAATTTGCTGTTTTAATTAAATATTAACTGTTACAGGGAGCGGTATTAGCTAATACCACTAATACCGCTCCCTGTAATAGCTAATATTTAATTAAGAGGACGCCGGGGGAACGTGGACGGGTAATTATGGTATACTATACTATATAAACAATTGTTAAGCTGTTTTACTAAAGCCCATTAAAATTTACATTTTCGATCAGCTACTCGATCAAAAACTAATTTTAGTGCATATAAGTGGCCATGTAAGTGATTACAGTGCAGCTTCAACCAGTAAATCACAGGTGAGAGATGGAAGCCTTTATACCAGAAAATTTTGTCTGATAAGATATATCGCAAACTTTCCAAAATTTGCTTGTAATATTAATTTATGCAAAGTTTGTTGAAAAGGAATTGAACAAAAACAGAATCGATCCACGACCACCCAGATTGTGGTAGATTTTTTTTTTTTAATCTGAAGGCAAATCATTATTAAATTGAAGACAGAACACATCAGGTAAGGATCCATGACATAAATGGTCCCCTGAGGTACACATCCCTAATAAAAAGTGTCAAAAAGTGCTAAAAAAATCCCCAAACAATAAAAATCAATCGAAAAAAACATAGAAGGATATCTTCCTGGGAAATGCATCTCTTCAGTTGCTGCCATATTTTAACAGAACAATATAGACTGTATTTTACACACTGGGATAGATGCAGTGGGAAAGGAAGTATACATTCTATGGAATTGCAGGAGATAGCAGAGTACAGCACTCACCTATCAGCTCCATAGAAAATAAATAGAGTGACGTCCCTTACAAAAACAACACCATTACACGTGTCCAGGGACAATCCAAACTCTGGAGACATGTGGGATGTCAAAAGGAGATATAAGATAATGCAATGTACAGTGGTCCCTTGGATTACGAGCATAATTCGTTCCAGGTCTGTGCTTGTAATCCAAATCCACTCTTTAACCAAAGCAAAATTTCCCATAAGAAATCACTTAAATGCAGACAATTGGTTCCACACCCCAAAAATGTTTTTTTTTTAAATTCTGAATAACATCTGAAAAATCAGCAGCAATTTGTAGATACAGGATAGAGCTGCAGATCCCCATAATGCAGTAGCGTAGAACAGCAGGCTAGAATAGAGAAGCAGGGCTGCTGTCAGAGGTCTGTGTGATCACATGACAGCAATAGTGAAGGGGCGTGTTCAGCATGGACCAATCAGGAAGTGAGAATCACAGAGCCGTGCAGGAGGACAGTGACAAAAACTTTGTATACAGCAGTGTGAATGGCTGAGTGTGAGTGCAGGCACATTATAGCAGCAGTGAGTATACCTGAGTGTAAGTGTAAGTGCAGGTACATTATAGCAGCAATGTGTATAGCTGAATGTAAGTGTAGGCAGATTATAGCAGCAGTGTGTATAGCTGAGTGTAAGTGCAGGTACATTATAGCAGCACTGTGTATAGCTGAGTGTAAGTGTATGTGCAGGCACATTATAGCAGCAGTGTGTATAGCTGAGTGTAAGTGTAAGTGCAGGTACATTATAGCAGCAGTGTGTATAGCTGAGTGTAAGTGTAAGTGCAGGTACATTATAGCAGCAGTGTGTATAGCTGAGTGTAAGTGTAAGTGTAGGCAGTCTATAGCAGCAGTGTGTATAGCTGAGTGTAAGTGCAGGTACATTATAGTAGGAATGGAGAGGATGGGAAACACAAGGGCTGAGAGAGACTGCAGGGAGCAGGAAGGAATGAGCAGGGAATATGTGGGCACATACATGCAGCACTCTCTGTCCGGGGAGAGAGGGGTTACAGCTATGAAGAGATTACCTCCACAGTCCTGTCCCCTGATGTAAGCCCCAGCCTGAAGTAGATCTGCTATGATTTGGAAGGTGTGGGAGACTTCCTGGGTCAGAGTACAGTGCTGTAGACCCCGCTATGCAGACCATGCACCTCCACCACTCCCCTCCCACTCAGTACAGGGAGCTCTTAAACCAAAGCAATGCTCTTACACCAAGTTATAGTTTTGAAAAACTGTGAGCTCTTCTTGCAAAACGCTCTTAATCTGAGTTACTCTTAAACCAAGGTACCGCTGTGTTTACAAAATTGCTGTCTTTTGCATTTTCCATCATGCAGTAAAAGTTTAGGTAATGAGAATACTCTCACAAATGAATTTAGTCAGTGCTTAATGTAGAGAGCTGCAGTGGTTGTCAGGTACTCCTACACATACTCAACTCCCACCCGCTATTCTTTACAGATATTCCAGGCGGCAATGAGTCATCATGTGAGGCAGCAGAAAACGGCAAGTATACGGTATGCCCTGGGTGTCACCATGTGCCCTTGTAGCTGTCTAGCACGAGGCAAGCCTATCAACTAAGGCATTATATCCAATAACATAAATAAATAAGAATAACCACTATCCCCTGACGTCACTATTTTCATGAAGCCACGTCCCGCTGCTCAGTATTTCCTAGTTATGCTGGGAAGGATAAACTGAGGTAAAGTTGCTGATTAATTCATTGTGATTAACCCACCGGGCATTACAAAGTTGCAGCTAGGGACTTGTTTACATCAGCCGTCTCAGAAGGGTGGGGGGAGGAGGGGGAGACAGAGAGAAAAGCTCACACACAGATTTTTATGTCTTCAGCAGAAAGCAGACCAAAACTTGGGGAAGGAGACTGAATAGATAATAACAATTATGGAATGAATTGTTAGTCTCACCATGGGCAGCAACATATCAGAAGTTACGTTTGAGTGGAGTGACCCTTTAACTGGGTATTCCATGATAAAATACCTTGTCTTCTATCCACAGAATAGGGGACAAGTAAGATCACGGGGGTCCGACCTTTGTCACCCAGGGCTCCTTTGTTTTGAATAGAGCCACGGGTATGGCACGTGACCCGCAACTCTATTCATTCCAATGGAGCCATTGAAAAGAGCCGAATTCTGTACTCCGATGCCTCTATAGAGAATGGCCATTTCTGCTGCTGTATTCATAACATAGAGGCGATACAGAGATCCGCAGGGGGTACAGAGGTTGGACCCCCCCAGTGATCTCTCACTTGTCCCCTATACTGTGGATAGGGGACAAGTGATGTTATATTGGACTACCCCTTTAATTACTCCTGGCACAGTTGCATATTGTTAACCCTGCTAAATGCGCTGTAATCAATACTAAGCCTCCCCTAATGCCTGCTATGCGGCACGTTAGCATTAGAATAGACATTAGTCTTGGGAAAGAAGCCTGTGTCAGAAGCATTTCAGCCACCGCACAGTCAAGCAGACAGATAGCTGTCAATCACTGCCAGGCTGCCGCTTCCCCAAGTGTAACAGGCATTAGATGGGACACAGAAGGATGCTCAGTGTCGCAGCTCTAGCTATATGTCACTGTGCTGGGTCAAAGACTTGTGCAACCCTGCAGTACCTGACACAGCCTTTGGTGGCAGCAGAGGGGCTGTGTCACATATTAAAATAAATAATAATATAAATAAATAAATAAGTAAATAAATATAAGTATAAAAATACATCTGCAACAAAAAAATTGCATAAATATCAATTGTAAATGATTGTATTGTGATTTTTCTAGTCCAAGTTTACAAGTTTAGGAGGATAAAATATCTAAAAAAAAAAAAAAAAAGACCCCTCAGCCGTAATACTGTAGATGGAACTCATTGATATGCTGACAAATAACCAGTGAATGATCTGTGCTAGAAATAAGTGTTGCCAAGTGGTCAGTTGGGGGCGTGTCCCTGCACTGATTGGATAGTGAGGGGACACGCCTCTGACTGGTAACACCCAGTTGGCTATTTGGTCATACATTTGTAGTAATCATAATGGAGAAATGGCACAACCCCTAAGAAGAGATGTCCAGAGCTGTGATTGCACAGGGAATACATGGATTTACTACATCCCACAAGTCAGGAGAGGCTTTGGGTTCTCTTTCAGCACTGTTACTTACAATTTCAATTTTCTTCTTCTTGAGTATTGATCACAGAAGCACCTACACAGCCTTACGATCAGGGCTATCTTTGTCATTAGCTGATTGGCATTGCTCTCTTGCATGAGGTCATTCATATGAGATAATCACTTATGGTCAACTGAACAATCATATACTGGATAATTTGTACAAACAATTGCTCCATACACAAGCCATTAAAGGGGAACTCCATCAATTAATTTTTTTTATTTCACATTAGCTGGAGTCAGACAGTTATATAGATTTGTAATTTACTTGTATATAAAGTGACTCTGTACCCACAATCCCCCCCAAACCCCTCAACCTTCAGATAGCTGCCTTTAATCCAAGATCTGTCCTGGGGTCCGTTCGGCAGGTGATGCAGTTATTGTCCTAAAAAACAACTTTTAAACTTGCAGCCAGTGCCAAATTGGCGTGGCCTGTGCCCTAGGCCTGCGACGCCCGTCCGTCCCACCTCCCTGCTCTCTTCATCATTAGGAATGTCCCGGGCAGGATTTCTCTTATTTATTACTTGTCTGAACACTGCACATGTTTTGGATCATTAGGGCACCTGTGCAGTGTTTAGACAAGTGATGAATAGGAGAAATCCTTCTAAGGGTGTTCCTAATGATGAGGAGGACTGAGAGGCGTTGCAGGCCTAGGGAACAGTCAATCTAGGACACACCAATTTGACACAGGGCTGCAAGTTTGAAAGGACAATGTTTTTTAGGACAATAACTGCATCACCTGCCGAAAGGGACCGCAGGACAAATCTTGGATTAAAAGCAGCTATCTAACAATAAAAGGGGTTTGGGCGGCCAGATTGTGGGTACAGAGTCGCTTTAGAAATCTCCAGACTTACAGTACTTATCAACTGCTGTATGTCCTGCAGGAAGTGGTGTATTCTTTCCAGTCTGACACAGTGCTCTCTGCTGCCACCTCTGTCCATGTCAGGAACTGTCCAGAGCAGGAGAGGTTTTCCATGGAGATTTGCTGCTGCTCTGGACAGTTCCTGACATGGACAGAGGTGGCAGCAGAGAGCACTGTGTCAGACTGGAAACAATATACTACTTCCTGTAGGACATACAGCAGCTGATAAGTACTGGAAAGTTGAAGATTTTTAAATAGTAGGAAATTACATATCTATATAACTTTCAGACACCAGTTGATTTGAAAGAAAAAAACTAAATATTTAGCTTGAGCTTTCCTTTAAGAAACTTTGATTTTTAAAATGATCTGTGCATGATTGATGCTCGTTTTCAGAAACTGTTGGAGATATTGGCACATTTACAGAACAAAAAAATGTGGATGAGAACGCTTATTTCAGAGAAACAGCCTTTGATAGCGACCTTGTGTTTCCTGGCAACCAGGCGTTCATTAGATCTTAGAAGCAGTATATCAGTCAAGCTATGGCGGCATTATAATGTGTTCCATCAAAGTAAAGGAATTAGAACAATACCGCCATGAGGAAAGAGAGACAGTCTTCAAGTCAAAAATATCAGTAATAATACAGGACATGCACATAATTCTAACCAGCATGGGAGACCATACATCTGTACGCCTTCTTTGTCTCTATCTAGCAATGTTTTTAGAATGTTTTCTGAATTGAAATACGCAGGTTTAAGTCGGTCAGCTGACTTTAGTCACATGACATGTAAGTTGGTGTTTGGTCGACATACCCCATTTTCTAGCATTGTGTTTTGAGCTGATTTTAAGCATGTATGTTCGCCCTTCCAGGTGCCAGGAGGTGAGCTGGATCAGGTGTATGTCTTTGACCTTTAGCAGCAAATGATGGTTTTCTGTATGACTATCAGTCACTTCACTTTGTCCCACTCTTCTTTACAATCTGGGTGAGGTTTTTGGACATAAGTGCTGTCAGAAAGTTGTATAGAAGTGTCATTTACTTTTATTTAAAAAAAAATCTTACGTCTTTTAGAACTTATCAGCTGCTGTTTGTCCTGCAGGAAGTGGTGTATTCTTTCCAGTGTGACACAGTGCTCTCTGCTGTCACCTCTGTCCATGAGAGGAACTTCGCAGAGTAGTAGAGGTTTTCTATGGGGATTTGCTACTACAGTTCCTGACATGGACAGAGGTGGCGGCAGAGAGCACTGTGTCAGACTGAAAAGAATACCCCACTTTCTGCATTAAATACAGCAGCTATTAAGAAGTAGAGGACTTATTTTTTAATAAAAGTAAATTACAAATCTGTATGACTTTCTGAAACCAGTTGATTTGAAAGGAAAAAAAAATATGCTGGAGTACCCCTTTAAGGCCCTTCAATTGGGTTGAGGTCTGGAATTTGGGACATTACTACACATTGATTATTTTTAGATATGCTGGTGTACTTTCATCATTTGATCAGCTCTCGGTGTATCAATTCCACCAACCGATCCCTCTCTCTTCATGAATATTCATGCAAGTCTTTACAGTAACATCACTTTGGCTTCTTATCACTGCAGAGGCAGGTGGGAGATCAGTGCACTAAGGCTCTAGTACTGCACCAGTGCATCAAACAGCCTATTAATATAATAACAAAAAGTATTTTCACCATTTTGTGGTCTTATACTGGGGTGTATAATATATTGGGGGCCTGGTACTGGAGTGTATAATATCTTGGAGATCTGATATTGGAGTGTATAATATACTGGGGACCTAATAGTGGTGTGTATAACATACTGGGGATCTGATAGTGGGGTGTATAATATACTGGAGATCTGATACTGGAGTGTAAAATATACTGGGGACCTGATAGTGGGGTGTAAAATATACTGGGGACCTGATAGTGGGGTGTAAAATATACTGGGGACCTTATTGTGGGCTGTATAATATACTGGGGACCTGATAGTGGGGTGTAAAATATACTGGGGACCTGATTGTGGGGTGTATAATATACTGGGGACCTGATTGTGGGGTGTATAATATACTGGGGACCTGATAGTGGAATGTATAATAAACTAGGGATCTGATAGTGGGGTGTATAATATGCTGGGGATCTAATAGTGGAGTGTATAATATACTGGGGATCTAATAGTGGAGTGTATAATATACTGGGGACCTGATAGTAGGGTGTGTAAAATACTGGGGACCTAAACATGGGGGATATAATATGCTGGGTACCTGATAGTGGAGTGTATAATATACTGGGGATTTGATAATGGGGTGTATAATATGCCGGGGATCTAATAGTGGAGTGTATAATATACTGGGGATCTAAAAGTGGAGTGTATAATATACTGGAGACCTGATAGTGGGGTGTATAATATACTGGGGACCTGATAGTGGAGTGTATAATTTAATGGGGTCCTGATAGTGGAGTGTATAATATACTGGGGACCTGATAGTGGGGTTTATATACTGGGGACCTGATAGTGAGGTGTATAATATGCCGGGGACCTGATAGTGGGGTGTGTAATATACTAGGGACCTGTTAGTGGGGTGTGTAATATCCTGGGGACCTGCTCCTTTTGTGTTGTCATGACTGGAAAAACAAAACAAAACAAAAAACACTGGTAAAAAGCCACTCTGCATAAACCACACCTACAGCCACACACCCCACAAGACCACACCCACAATAAGCCACACCCCGAGTCAACGCTAAAGTGTCCCTGGAAAAAGAATACAAGTGTTGGGAACTATGAATCACTTTGTATGTACATTTTATATTGTATCAGCCCTTCTGTAAACTTTTCCCTATTTTGGATACATTCCTGGTATGGAAAAATAGGCAAAAAACACTAAATCTCGACAAGTCCAGCTGGGATTTATCTGCGATCGTTCAGACACCCGTTTGTATTCTCTCCCTCAAATTCCACGTGATCCGTCCACAACAAATTCTAGATATGCATATTTGCTATTTTATGAAACAAAACAGAGAAGGGTATGAGAGGCATGCGAAGTATTCATTCATGAACGTTGTGAGATATAAACACGGGGGGGGGTCAAGAACTTTCTGCAAAGTATTAAGTATGTGTCGCGAAGCAAGTTCAAAATGCAACATGCAAAAAATAAATAAATTATTTAGGATGGGTGACCAAAGCATGGTCCTTCATGTGTTTATAGATATAATGGTAAAGGGGGCCTACGCCATCACCAACCATGTGGACCCCCTCCCCCTTTCCATTTTTATTGGCACCCTATATGCCAATGAGGGACAACACTATGATCTCTTAAAGGAGAATTCCAAGCTGGGGTGATTTTTGGCAGAGTGCCGGGGAGGGGGTGCTCTGTTCATGTCTGTTTGCAAGTTATCCGTCGTCATCACTTTTTTCGTTGAGCATGCACAGAAAACATGAGAAAGCGGGAAGAAAAAAAAACAGTCAGGGTCCTAGACAAAGCGATTTTTAACAATTAACAGTAAATGATTGCAAACGAGATTGTTTATCGCTCACCTGAAATCGTTCCCCATATGATAGTCCTCAGTTACGATCGTTGATCTGCACGATAATCGCCCTTTGTAATAGGGCCCTTATGCAAGTGGATGCCAAGGAAAAAAATGATAGTTTTGCAGTCTGTTTGTTCATAAGTCTGTGATTCTACATTCATTTCATAGGACAGATCCGTTCATGGATGAGACAAAAGCAGGTGTGAACCCACAACATTTTGCCCCCCTAAATGTAAAGTGAGTGGCAATACGTCATTTAATATACATCTAAGAGGGGGAGGAGGGGAGTTATACTGGGGGCATCCAAGGGGAACGATGGCGGTTATACTGGGGGCATCCAAGGGGGGAGGAGGGGAGTTATACTGGGGGCATCCAAGGGGAACGAGGGGGGTTATACTGGGGGCATCCAAGGGGGAGGAGGGGAGTTATACTGGGGGCATCCAAGGGGAACGAGGGGGGTTATACTGGGGGCATCCAATGGGAAGGAGGGGGGTTATACTGGGGGCATCCAAGGGGGAGGAGGGGAGTTATACTGGGGGCATCCAAGGGGAACAAGGGGGGTTATACTGGGGGCATCCAAGGGGAAGGAGGGGGGTTATACTGGGGGCATCCAAGGGGGAGGAGGGGAGTTATACTGGGGGCATCCAAGGGGAACGAGGGAGGTTATACTGGGGGCATCCAAGGGGGAGGAGAGGAGCTATACTGGGGGCATCCAAGGGGAGGAGAGGAGTTATACTGGGGGCATCCAAGGGGAGAAGGGGAGTTATACTGGGGCATCCAAGGGGAAGGAGGGAGGTTATACTGGGGGCATCCAAGTGGGAGGAGGGGAGTTATACTGGGGGCATACGGGGGATGAGTTATACTAGGGGCATCCTGAAGGGGGCAGGGGTTAACTATACTAGGGGCATTCTGGAGGGGGCAGTGGTTGACTACAATACTAGGGGCATCCTGGAGGGGGTTAATTACAATACTAGAGGCATCCTGGAATGAGCAGGGGGTTATTTAAAATACTAGGGACATCCTGGCAGTGGAGGGATTATATACATTACTAGGGGCATCTTGGCAATGGAGGAGTTAACAATAATACTATTGGCATCCTGAAGGGGGGACCTTAAAGCTATATAGGGGCACAGAGGGGCTTATTTACTGTATGTTCTGGAGCAAGGAACCTGAAATGTTTCTCTAGCAGATTCTGGATAGAGGATTTGTGGCCAGGAGAAGTCTTTGAGAAAGCCTGGCCTGGTTGGAAAGGAAAAATAAACGACTGATCAGAGAAGACGCCCCACGTGAGTCACTGGATGTAACTGCACATATCTGATGCTGTGTAAACCAATATAATTAAATTTCTAACTATTACATCAAATCTGTAACCGATATCCATGTGAATGTACACTAAGGGGGACATTTATCAAGTGAAAAAAGCGTAAAATGGCCAGATGCAAATAAATTTATTCGCAAATGGCCATTTTGTGAATAAAATATTTGCATCTGGCCACTTTCCACCTGGTACGCCAGGGGGGCGGGGGTGTGGAGGGGCAGAACTTGAGGTGCGGAGTCAAAGTCCGCGCTATACAACATTTTGTACGGCAAAAAATAGTCAGGAAACCTACTCCAGCTCTGACCTGGCGTAGGTTTCCTGATGCGAGCACTGGTGCGCACAGGATTTATGTAGAGGCAGTCCGCCTCAACATAAATCTCCGTAGTGTCGGCGCTGCGGGGACATTTTTAAGTCTGGTGCAGAAAACGCCGGACTTAATAAATGTCCCCCTACCTGTTCCACTATCTTACATTAGACTATGGTACCGACTTTCCTGTGTTAGGTTTTTGGTTTGCCCAACTTTGCTTGAACATTGCTCAGCTCACTTGTCATTCCGCTCAACAGTGGCCGGAGCTTAGAGGGAACATTGTTTGCTGAAGGTGAAATAAATCTCCAAAATCTGAAAATAAAATGGATTTGAACACCTACGGCATTTCTTTCTCTTGTGTTGTACCTTTTTTTAAATTGTTACAAACTACTTGCTTAACAATTGACCAGTAATGAAGTAACTCAGTTTCATCTGGTATAGTACACTCATAGCCTAAAAAACAACAACATGCCAAGGAGATGGAGGAACCAAGTACAACTTTATTTGCTTGACTGTATTGATGATAAATGTAAAACACGACATGGAGACAAAGGAACAGCTGCACATCCCATCTATGGCTGATACTAATGCCGCTAAGCCTATTTAAAAAACAACACCAAGGTGTCTGTATATAATTTGATCAAACCATAATAGCCCTGTGTACCACGTGCAGGTCCCTTGGTTCACACGGGTCCCTACGCTAACTCCACACCATCTCCTGGATGATAAATGTAAGTGATTACAATATTAGTGCAAGTATAAGTTCATTATACAACTGGCACCGCATGGACCAGTATATGCAATCCAATGATTGCTGCTAATAGTGCCCAAGGGAGACTTAAAGGAAAAGTCCAGCGAAAATTTTTATTATTGTATTGTCCCCAAAAGTTATACAAATCCCCAATATACACTTATTACGGGAAATGCACATAAAGTGTTTTTTTTCCTGCACTTACTACTGCATCAAGGCTTCACTTCCTGGATAACATGGTGATGTCACTTCCTGGATAACATGGTGATGTCACTTCCTGGATAACATGGTGATGTCACTTCCTGGATAACATGGTGATGTCACTTCCTGGATAACATGGTGATGTCACTTCCTGGATAACATGGTGATGTCACTTCCTGGATAACATGGGGATGTCACTTCCTGGATAACATGGTGATGTCACTTCCTGGATAACATGGTGATATCACTTCCTGGATAACATGGTGATGTCACTTCCTGGATAACACGATGATGTCACGATCCGACGATGGCAGAGGGATGCTCAGTGTCCCTCCAGTGCTCTGTGTTCCTCAGTCACTCGCCCAATGTAAATTGAAAAGTTTAAATCACCCCCTTAATCATTTTATATATAAAATGCATAAAAAGTAAATAATTATATATATCGTACCATGCGTAATTGTTCAATCTAGTCAAATATAACAAAAGTGAACAGTGTAAGCGAAAAAAACAAAAAAGTGCCAGGATTGCTGCTTTATGCTACAATATATATCATGAAACAAATACTGAAAAGAAAAATACAGTAAGGGCCTTTTCATACTACGGAAATTCTGTGCGGAACCCCTGCGTGCGGACTCGCCACCGAATCCTGCCTGCTATCTGCTCTCCGCTCAAAGAATTGACATGTCAAAAGTTATTGATCAGAGCGGGTCTCACGCAGCCCGTCAATAATTTCCCATAGACTTCCATTATGAATATTGACTGAGCCGCCAGCCGGGGAGAGGATCGCAATGCCGCAATTTCTGCAAAAATTGTCCTTTATGGCTATGTTCCCCACAGTATTTTTGCTCAATATTTTGCAACCCAAAAACACAGAAAGGCTATGTTCAAACACAGTTGAAATTAAGCTGATGGACGACATTTAATGGCAAACAACGGCCGTTATAAAAAAAAATTGACTTTCGTCCACTGTTGTCACACTGCCAACACACAGAGAGGGATGCCCCATATCACACCTAGAAGAACCAAAGCTATGGGGGTAGAAGCTGGCATCAAAGTGGGCATTGGAGCCATCCTCATGACAGTGAGGTCTGACCACCCAGGGTAGTCTGTCATTTTGTAAATTGTGTACAGTTACATTTGTTAATAAAGTTTTGTGAAATAAAAAAAAACTAACCAGGAAGAATCGGCGCTAAGGGCGGTGCCGAACCTTACGGCTTGTGGTCGTACGTGACGTCACGGCGCCGCTGTCAGAGAGGCAGGAGACCCGCCCAGGCAGCCGCTTCTCTTCCTTCGAGTGTGGGCGGCAGCGGAGCCCGGGTGTTGGGTGCAGAACGGCGGCGGACGGGACCTATGTGACGTGAGGCGGCCAGTGCGGAGTCGCAGCGTTACCGCCTGTGTGAGCGCCCGTCCCTCCTCCTGCTGCCGGCGGCTCCTCAGTCTCCTCTGTAGGGATCGGTGGCGGCCGCTCGGTGGTAACCGCGGCCCCTGCTGCGAGGGCGGCCATGGACGAGCAGGCGGGGCCCGGCGTCTTCTTCAACAACAATAACAATTCGCTGCTGTCCGGTGCGGGGCCCGGGAAAGGCTTCGAGGCCGGGGCTGGAGATGCGGCCTCAGCGGCTGGCGGAGCGGGAGGAGGCGGCACCGGGGCGGCGGGCCGGGCCCAGTACAGCATCCCCGGCATCCTGCACTTCTTACAGCACGAGTGGGCCCGCTTCGAGGTGGAGAGAGCGCAATGGGAGGTGGAGCGGGCCGAGCTGCAGGTAACATCACGGAGGGGCTGATATATACTGTATACAGGGTGAGGGGCCGAGCTGCAGGTAACATCACGGAGGGGGGTATACTGTATACAGGGTGAGGGGCTGATATACTGTATACAGGGTGAGGGGCTGATATATACTGTATACAGGGTGAGGGGCCGAGCTGCAGGTAACACCACGGAGGGGGGTATACGGTATACAGGGTGAGGGGCTGATATATACTGTATACAGGGTGAGGGGCTGATATACTGTATACAGGGTGAGGGGCTGATATACTGTATACAGGGTGAGGGGCTGATATATACTGTATACAGGGTGAGGGGCCGAGCTGCAGGTAACATCACGGAGGGGGGTATACGGTATACAGGGTGAGGGGCTGATATATACTGTATACAGGGTGAGGGGCTGATATATACTGTATACAGGGTGAGGGGCCGAGCTGCAGGTAACATCACGGAGGGGGGTATACGGTATACAGGGTGAGGGGCTGATATACTGTATACAGGGTGAGGGGCTGATATACTGTATACAGGGTGAGGGGCTGATATATACTGTATACAGGGTGAGGGGCCGAGCTGCAGGTAACATCACGGAGGGGCTGATATACTGTATACAGGGTGAGGGGCTGATATACTGTATACAGGGTGAGGGGCTGATATATACTGTATACAGGGTGAGGGGCTGATATATACTGTATACAGGGTGAGGGGCTGATATATACTGTATACAGGGTGAGGGGCTGATATATACTGTATACAGGGTGAGGGGCTGATATATACTGTATACAGGGTGAGGGGCTGATATATACTGTATACAGGGTGAGGGGCTGATATATACTGTATACAGGGTGAGGGGCTGATATATACTGTATACAGGGTGAGGGGCCGAGCTGCAGGTAACATCACGGAGGGGCTGATATACTGTATACAGGGTGAGGGGCCGATATATACTGTATACAGGGTGAGGGGCCGAGCTGCAGGTAACATCACGGAGGGGGGTATACAGGGTGAGGGGCTGATATATACTGTATACAGGGTGAGGGGCCGAGCTGCAGGTAACATCACGGAGGGGCTGATATACTGTATACAGGGTGAGGGGCCGATATATACTGTATACAGGGTGAGGGGCCGAGCTGCAGGTAACACCACGGAGGGGCTGATATATACTGTATACAGGGTGAGGGGCTGATATATACTGTATACAGGGTGAGGGGCTGATATACTGTATACAGGGTGAGGGGCCGAGCTGCAGGTAACATCACAGAGGGGCTGATATACTGTATACAGGGTGAGGGGCTGATATACTGTATACAGGGTGAGGGGCTGATATATACTGTATACAGGGTGAGGGGCCGAGCTGCAGGTAACATCACGGAGGGGCTGATATATACTGTATACAGGGTGAGGGGGAGTATACTGTATACAGGGTGAGGGGCCGAGCTGCAGGTAACACCACGGAGGGGGGTATACGGTATACAGGGTGAGGGGCTGATATATACTGTATACAGGGTGAGGGGCTGATATATACTGTATACAGGGTGAGGGGCCGAGCTGCAGGGAACATCACGGAGGGGGGTATACGGTATACAGGGTGAGGGGCTGATATATACTGTATACAGGGTGAGGGGCCGAGCTGCAGGTAACATCACGGAGGGGGGTATACGGTATACAGGGTGAGGGGCTCATATACTGTATACAGGGTGAGGGGCTGATATACTGTATACAGGGTGAGGGGCTGATATACTGTATACAGGGTGAGGGGCTGATATACTGTATACAGGGTGAGGGGCTGATATACTGTATACAGGGTGAGGGGCTGATATACTGTATACAGGGTGAGGGGCTGATATATACTGTATACAGGGTGAGGGGCCGAGCTGCAGGTAACATCACGGAGGGGCTGATATATACTGTATACAGGGTGAGGGGGAGTATACTGTATACAGGGTGAGGGGCCGAGCTGCAGGTAACACCACGGAGGGGCTGATATACTGTATACAGGGTGAGGGGCCGAGCTGCAGGTAACATCACGGAGGGGGGTATACGGTATACAGGGTGAGGGGCTGATATATACTGTATACAGGGTGAGGGGCTGATATATACTGTATACAGGGTGAGGGGCCGAGCTGCAGGTAACATCACGGAGGGGGGTATACGGTATACAGGGTGAGGGGCTGATATATACTGTATACAGGGTGAGGGGCCGAGCTGCAGGTAACATCACGGAGGGGGGTATACGGTATACAGGGTGAGGGGCTCATATACGGTATACAGGGTGAGGGGCTGATATACTGTATACAGGGTGAGGGGCTGATATACTGTATACAGGGTGAGGGGCTGATATACTGTATACAGGGTGAGGGGCTGATATACTGTATACAGGGTGAGGGGCTGATATACTGTATACAGGGTGAGGGGCTGATATACTGTATACAGGGTGAGGGGCTGATATACTGTATACAGGGTGAGGGGCTGATATACTGTATACAGGGTGAGGGGCTGATATACTGTATACAGGGTGAGGGGCTGATATACTGTATACAGGGTGAGGGGCTCATATACTGTATACAGGGTGAGGGGCTCATATACTGTATACAGGGTGAGGGGCTCATATACTGTATACAGGGTGAGGGGCTCATATACTGTATACTGAGGGGCCGAGCTGCAGGTAACACCATGGGCTCTGTGAGGGGGAGTATACTGTATACAGGGTGAGGGGCTGATATATACTGTATACAGGGTGAGGGGCCGAGCTGCAGGTAACACGGGGTCTGTCACTGAGGGGGAGTATACTGTATACAGGGTGAGGGGCTGAAC
Organism: Dendropsophus ebraccatus; assembly: GCF_027789765.1. NCBI lineage: Eukaryota > Metazoa > Chordata > Amphibia > Anura > Hylidae > Dendropsophus > Dendropsophus ebraccatus. Next base: position 66,937,333 of record NC_091468.1, on the reverse strand, counting down.
TGCAGGTAACACCACAGAGGGGGAGTATACTGTATACAGGGTGAGGGAGAGTATACGGTATACAGGGTGAGGGGCTGATATACGGTATACAGGGTGAGGGGCTGATATACTGTATACAGGGTGAGGGGCTGAGCTGCAGGTAACACCACAGAGGGGGAGTATACTGTATACAGGGTGAGGGAGAGTATACGGTATACAGGGTGAGGGGCTGATATACGGTATACAGGGTGAGGGGCTGATATACTGTATACAGGGTGAGGGGCTGATATACTGTATACAGGGTGAGGGGCTGATATACTGTATACAGGGTGAGGGGCTGATATACTGTATACAGGGTGAGGGGCTGATATACTGTATACAGGGTGAGGGGCTGATATACTGTATACAGGGTGAGGGGCTGATATACTGTATACAGGGTGAAGGGCTCATATACTGTATACTGAGGGGCCAAGCTGCAGGTAACACCACGGGATCGGTCACTGAGGGGGAGGGGGGTATACTGTATACAGGCTGAGGGGCTGATATACTGTATAGTACAGGCTGAGGGGCTGATATACTGTATAGTACAGGCTGAGGGGCTGATATACTGTATAGTACAGGCTGAGGGGCTGATATACTGTATAGTACAGGCTGAGGGGCTGATATACTGTATAGTACAGGCTGAGGGGCTGATATACTGTATAGTACAGGCTGAGGGGCTGATATACTGTATAGTACAGGCTGAGGGGCTCATATACTGTATAGTACAGGCTGAGGGGCTCATATACTGTATAGTACAGGCTGAGGGGCTCATATACTGTATAGTACAGGCTGAGGGGCTCATATACTGTATAGTACAGGCTGAGGGGCTCATATACTGTATAGTACAGGCTGAGGGGCTCATATACTGTATACAGGCTGAGGGGCTCATATACTGTATACAGGCTGAGGGGCTGAGCTGCAGGTAACACCACGGGCTAAGGGGCTCGCACACGGTGTATACAGGCTGAGGGCTATGGGTGTTTATATAGTGTATAGAGGTGGGAGCTATGGTGCACAGGCCTCGTATTGGTATAGTGAACTGGCTATGGGGGCAGATGCATGTGTAGCGTCCAGGCTGTGGCGGCACACATGTACAGGCTGTCAGCTCTGGGGCGCTCACATGACAGCTCATACATGTACTGAGGGCACTGGTTTGGTGTGTGTGTGGTGCAGCTGGTAAATACCCTCTCGATTATATGTGTATGTCGTCATGCCTTGTGTGTATAGGGGGATGTATAGAGCTGGGTGACGAGGGGTTTGCATTGGGCTCCTATATCTCATGCCCAGATCCTATGTAGTGAATATCACTGTGATTGCACTTTCAAGTAAAGGGTCAGGGGAATCCTGCTCACTCCTCGCACATGAATGCTGAGAGTCCCAGGGGAGGTTTTTTTTTTTTTATTAATAAAGTTTAAAAGGATATTTCACTTTAACATAACTTTTGATATGTTGCTGCCCATGATGAGACCAACAATTCCTTCCATACTTATTTTCTATTCAGTCTCCTTCCCCCAGTTTTCAACTGCTGCTTTCTGCTGAAGACACAAAAATCTGTGTGTGAGGGTCCTATTACACTGAGCCTTTTTTTTTTAACGATAAGCGATCGCAAACGGGATTGTTTATCGTTAAGCTGAACTCGTTCACCATATTACGCAGAGCGATAATCGTTATTAGGATCGTTACTATGATTGTTTATTCCTTCTGATCCCAGAAAAACAATGAACAATGTGCAGCTACAGTGAACGATTAGTGAAAAAACGTGGAACTTGAACCAACGTGGAATTACAGCGAACCATTAGCAATAATTTTAGGTTCAGATCTAAATCAACGACCATACGAACGATTTTGGAAACGTTGCCTGCAATTACACAGAACGATTATCGTTTAAATTCGAACAATTTAACGATTTTTCTCACGATAATCGTCCTGTTTCTCTCTGTCTCCCCCTCCTCCGTCCTCCCATCTTAGACGGCTGATTTAAATATGTCCCTGGCAGGCTTTATCTGCAACATTATAGCTTCTTTGTAATACTGGGAGGGTTAATCTGAGGACAGGTTGCTGATGAACTCATTATGATTAATCCTCCTGACTTTACAAAGAAGCTTGGGGACATGTTTACATCAGCCTCTCAGAAGGGGGGGGGGGGGGGAGTGAAAAGCTCAAGCAGAAAGCAGCATCTCAGAACTGGGGGAAGGAGACTGAATAGATAATAACAAGCATGGAAGGATTTGTCTCACCATGGGCAACAACATATCAAAAGTAAGTGGAATATCCCGTTAATCTTGGTCACAGCAATAATTTATTTTTAGACTAGGGGCTGTATCATAATACCCATGTTATGCCGCCCTCTGGTCCCTTGTAGGTGCTGCAGTGTCTCCCCGTCCTCTGCTGTGTCCAGGTTGTGTATCGCCCTGTTCTCACAGGATGTACCCGTCTAGCCTCAGACCTTGATGGGCCGAGCAGGTGGGTCTTGTAGGCTCAGGAGGACAGAACCTGGAAGACGTGGAGCATTGGCGTGGCATCTGGGGGGCCTGAGCAGGTGACTGTGGCACGTCCGTTATTGTTTTATGCCCTTTTAACATGATAAAGCTGCAGCTCTCCCTCCTAACTGAATAGGATCCATCCCTCATCTACAGGAGGGTTTGTATCACAATGATCCAGCACTTGATGCCAAACCTGATCAAATGCAGCAAACCAGGTAGCCAACACCTTGTATTTACTAGGGGTGCCCAGCTTTGCATTGTTTTTTTGCCCTTGCCAGGCTGTGTTAGTTAGGTTGGCATTTGTCGTCTTGAGCCTGTAGTCCTGAGCATTGCTCACGCAGACAGCCGACTTCTCAGGCACTGACTCTGCAACTCACTTTGACGCCTATAGTCTCCCATTCTCCTTCATCCATTGAAAAGTGAGCTCCCAAACCTGTGTACGGCTCAAGATTACATTATTGGTTTATGCTGATGGATCTGCCCCAGCGCATGCCAATGTGGCCGATATCGGGCATCCGCAGGTTTCTAGACAATGGGCCTAGGAACATGATGCTGTATACATAGTATACATCAGCCTTGCAGTAGTGTGTGTATATACATCAGAAGGAGCTATAGTGATACGCCATATATCAGCCATACAGTATATTGTGTATATACATCAGGTAGAGCTATAGCCATACGTCATATATCAGCCATACAGTATATTGTGTATATACAGCAGAAGGAGCTATAGCCATACGTCATATATCAGCCATACAGTATATTGTGTATATACAGCAGAAGGAGCTATAGCCATACGTCATATATCAGCCATACAGTATATTGTGTATATACAGTAGAAGGAGCTATAGTGATACGTCATATATCAGCCATACAGTAGTGTATATACATCAGGGGAAGCTATAGTGATACGTCATATATCAGCCGTACAGTATATTGTGTATATTCATCAGGAGGAGCTATAGTGATATGTCATATATCAGCCATACAGTATATTGTGTATATACAGTAGAAGGAGCTATAGTGATACGTCATATATCAGCCATACAGTAGTGTATATACATCAGGGGAAGCTATAGTGATACGTCATATATCAGCCGTACAGTATATTTTGTATATTCATCAGGAGGAGCTATAGTGATAGGTCATAAAACAGCCATACAGTAGTGTATATACATCAGGGGAAGCTATAGTGATAGGTCATATAACACGGGTTGTCAGTGTGGTGGACTGCAGTTGCAGAGCTATATGTCTGATTTGTAGTTTTGCAGAGAGGCAAAGGTTGGCTTATTGACTCCCTGATATTCTAAGGGTTAGTCAAGGACTGATCCTGGGTCAGTGTTCGGGATGGGGAACCTTCAGCTCTTCGGCTATTGCAAAACGGCTGTCCAGGCATGATGGGAATTGTAGCTTTGCAACAGCCGGAGGGCCGAAGGTTCCCCATCCCTGGTCTGTGGCCTCCATTGCTCATATCTGTAATGTAGTAAAGGCGTGATGCTTGCTGTCAGGCATTTACATGGGATAGATCTGTTGCTGGCACATTGTAATTTCAGATGCATATTTATAGATGTGGCCAGGGCTTGGTCTTTTTGGCTGCAGTTGCTGGTGTTATACAGGTTTGTAGAGATTATTGTCTTTATGTAATGTACATAAACAGGACATAATGTCACTGCAGAGAATCCATAGGAGCCGCGCTGCCAGGATACTGGAGTAATAGTGATGCAGTGATGGCAGGGTTCCCGTGGCTGTGTAAACCATCCTGGTACATCATAGCTTTTACTGTCCGCTTCCTGAGCCTGTGATGGCGTCACTAAACCAGACTACTGCGCTGAGCTAACTGGGCTCGCTCTGAAGAGTTATGAGATTGATAATATTACCTATATATAATGTATGTACATGGTATTCAGAGTCATTGCAACCCCGACTTGTAACTAGACTTGTAACCCCACATTTGGGAGTTCAGCAAAGTTTAGTGAAGATTTTAGAAATCTGTAATAAAAGAAGGAAGAAACAGAGAGAAGTTTAAAGGGGTACTGCAGCGAAAATCTTTTTCTTTCAAATCAACTGTTTTCAGGGGGGAAAAAATTAAAAAATAAATAAATATTAAATATTAAAAATAATAAATATTTGTAATTTACTTCAAAAATCCCCCGGTGTTTCAGTGCTTTATCAGCTGCTGTATGTCCTGCAGGAAGTGTTAAGTAGTATTTTCGGTCTGACACAGTGCTCTCTGCTGCCACCTCTGTTCATTTCAGGAACTGTCCAGAGCAGGAGAGGTTTTTTGTTTTTTTTTTTTTTTTTTTTTTATGGGGATTTGCTACTGATCTGGACAGTTCCTAAAATGGACAGAGGTGGCAGCAGAGAGCGCTGTGTCAGACTGGAAATAAAACACCACTTCCTGCAGGACATACAGCAGCTGATACGTACTAAAACACTGGAGATTTTTAAACAGTAGTAAATAACATATCTGTATAACCTTCTGAAACCAGTTCATTTGAAAGAAAAAGATTTTCGCTGGAGTACCCCTTTAAAGAGGCTTTTCAGGGGCAAAACCAGCTTTTCCCCTATCCGCTGGACAGGTGACAAGTGAGAGAACACAGGGGGGTCCGATCTCTGTATCGGGCCCCGACTTCTGTATTATGAATAGAGCAGTGGGTTCGGCACGTGACCTGCGACTCTGTTCGTTCCTATGGAGGTGGCGGAGGGATCCCAGTACATCGCTCTTTCGGCATACTCTGCTCTTTCTGACGTTCCATAGGAAATAATAGAGGAGAGGGTCACATGCTGTACCCGCGGCTGTATTCCTATCACAGAAGCCGGGGCCCGATGCAGAGATCGGCGGGGGGTTACAGAGGGTGCCCCCCACAATCTCTTGTCATGTGGATAGGGGAAAAGTTGATTTTGCCCAGACAACCTCTTTAAAGAAGTTCCATGAAACTGAAGAAATTGAGGCAGGCGGGGGGGTTGCGTGAAAATAATAAAGTAAACTCTCTTGTCCTGGTGCCTCCGTAGTGCCACTCCTGGGTCCTGATGCCGGCTGAAATCCGAATACATCACGTATCCGGCTCTCCCATCTGTAACCTCACGGCCCGGCTGACATTTCACATTTATCCCTGATTCTCAGCAACCCTGGCTTTATGGGGATTCCTTGTTGCACACTCCTTCTTGGAGCAGTCATGCAGAAGAGTATTGGCATGTAATGCGTGTCAGTGCTTCATGCCAGCAGGGCATCCTACATATTGCCATGGTGTATAATGTAGGGTTTGCTGCTGCCTGGGTGCCAGCTTGGCAGGAGAAGCTGCCATCATGAATACCATCCTTACCATCACAGGATAGTGGTAGGGTTAAGCAGATGACGCACACGCGGATGGTGAATCAGTTGTGTAGAATTAATTCTGCATTGCTAGCTGTTTCATGTTGGGGAAGCTGCTCATCTTTTATTTTTGTAGGGGTTTCTCCCTCCATTGAGATCATAATTTATTCATAAGCTGATGACAACACAGCAGCGCTGCCTGTCAGGGATTTCATGGCAACACAGCAGAAGGAACATTTCCATGTAGAGTATGTTGCATATATACAAGCTCATCAGTTATCCGGAGAAAGGCCCCGTGTATACTTGTTATAATGGGGTCTAGACTACATACAATTGTATAGGATGTGTCAACTGGATTTCCATTGATTGTCAGTGTGAACGACCTTTAGATGCAAAGATATTTAGCTAGAATGTAGACACATTGATCTCATCTGCTATTTCCCATGATGGGGGATTCCTCGATGCCCTACTTTCTCATGCAGCGATCACTATTTATAAGTACAGCCCTATTTATAATAGTCTGGAAAGAATGGGATGATTGTTAGCCGCCTGCCGTCTGAGGGAAGTGATCGTCATACTGCTTTAAATGGGCTTCCATATGAGATAGAAGGGTCTGCTTCATCCCCAGGAACAGCATCCCCCTTGTTTGTGGTCTCTGACATGGCGGGCCTATCCTGTTTATTAGATTACAGGAAAGACTAGGGAGTGTGCTTGCTGGCTTGGTGTTTGTTAAAGATTCCGATCCAACCTCCAATTTTATGGCAAATAGATAGATATAGCTATAAATCATCCAAGTATACCAACAAAGTTTCTTCAGTGGCAAGAGGTCAGCACGCAACCTTGACGATCCTTAGGCTGGGTTCACATTGCGTTTTGTTTTTTGCAAAAAAACAGATGCATTTGTGTGCATCTTTTTTTTTTTCCATTAACTCCCATTATACTCCCACTTCCATTATAAAAAAAAAAAAAGGATCAGTAAACACGAAAATGAGGTCAACTACGCTTTTGTGTGCATTATGTTGGGATCCATGTTTTTTTTTTGTTATAGTGGAAGTCAATGGAAAAACGGATGCACACAAATGCATTATTTTTTTCATCAGTTTTTTGCAAAAAACGGATGACAAAAACGTAGTGTGAACCCAGCCTAACCTTGTGTGAAGACATATAAATTATATTTTCGCACACACAATCCATTAAAGTGGGAGGAAAACACCTATTGAAACGGATCTGTAAGTTTGTTCACACTGAGGAATAGGTGAGAAATTGGAGAGGAAAGTTTCCTGTTTGAAATCTCCTTTTCTCCAGCTTTGGCAGAATAGGCGCGGAATGCGGAAATTCAAAACCCCATTGACTTCTTTGGGGTTTCTCTAGCAGATCTGTGTTGGAAATTCCACTGTGTAAACAGCAGAGTGGAAATCCCATTGAACACAATGAGACATTGCTGTGTACTTATTTAACAGGTGGAATTTCAAGCAGAATACATGTAAAATTAATTGTTGATTCCGCTTGAAATTCCTCGTTTATTTCTCAGTGTGAACATACCCTTAAGCTTTCCATAGCTCACCAATTTTCCCTCATATCATTGGCCTATACTCATGCGTGCTCGGCCTGGAAGGTGTGCTTGTGTTTTTGCTGTCTTTTGTGGTCGTGCACTTGTTTAGGAGTATGTTTTTGTTTTCACTCCACCAATTCCCTGGCCCCTTTAAGGTTGAATCTGCATGCTTACACACCTTTTCCACCGTGGACCTTACAGCCAATTTGATCTGTTTGTTCCAAGGGATGTCTCTCCACATTTGCATTTGGAATGTGGTTAAAGGGGTAGTTCACAAAAAATGTTTTCTTTCAAATTAACTGGTGACAAAAAGTGCCAGAGATTTGTAATTTACTTCTATTAAAAATATCTCAATTCTTCCAGTACTTATCAGCTGCTGTATGTCCTGCAGGAAGTGGTGTATTCTTTCCAGTCTGGAAAGCAGGAGAGGTTTTCTATGAGGATTTGCTCCTGCTCTGGGCAGTTCCTGACATGGACAGAGGTGGCAGCAGAGAGCTCTGTGTCAGACTTGAAAGAATACACCACTTCCTGCAGTACATACAGCAGCTGATAAGTAGTGGAAGACTAGATATTTTTTTTAAATAGAAGAAATTTACAAATCTCTTCCATTTTCTGACACCAGTTCATTTAAAAAGAAAAAACTAAACTACCCCTTTAAGGTAGCAAAATTCTCAAGAAATATGCTGTTGGTGTGTTTTTTGCCTTTGTGGCTACTAAAGTCTTGTATTGGATTCTGGAGCTGTCTCACTCATCAGTGCTAGAGGCACGGGCCTGCCCTCCAGGGCGTTTGGGGGTTTCCCAATGTTTCCCTCACATCAGATGTCAAGAAGTTGGAGAAAAGGAATGATTGTGCTGTGGGATTTCAGTGACCAGTCCCTTTGTCGCGGGGGGGAAATAAGCGGCTATCAGAGGTGTCTGGCAGCAGCAAACTCCCCTCTTCCCATTAAGAACACAGACTCAGCTGAGCCTGCATGGGTATGGGAGGCATGGGGTAAGGAGGAATGGTTGGTTCATGCGTCAGCTGTCTCATGTGTACAGCCAGCCTTGTATTGTGTATAGAGCTGCTGGTTGTCACCTGAGTCTGCAACATACAACGGAGATGCAAATCGCCTGACATATAATAGAATTGTTATAACACCATGTAAATATTTATGTTCCATGGCATATCTTGTCGGGGAAGTGAAAGGCGTGCAGTCTATTGTGTATAAAGTGCAGCGTCTATGTAACCTGATCAATGATGAATCATAAAAATGATTATTACTGATGAGAAACTTGGTGGAAAATTGATCAAAGCCTTCCTTCATTTATTCCTTCATTCATTGGGGACAGTGGCCCTCTAGTCTCAGGATCTATTGGGGTCGCAGTGGCCGGACCATCACCTGTCAGCTTGTTTTGTTGGGTTAACCCCATTTATTGTCAGACATCTAGGACTTTACGCCTTGCTTAGGACCCCTTGGACACGTTTCTTGATTTTCTAAGTAACTTATTTTCTTGGGTCTTGTTTACAGCAGTTTCCCTGATGGCTAAAAGTCATCTTCTTTATATGAGCGTCTAGTCAATAATTTGCCAAAATGGAATGTCTCACTGTCACAGCAAGTTGTAGCCGTAAGTGCTGCTTACCAGTGGCATTAAAGGGGTTTTCCAGCCTTATTAAACATATGTTGTTTTCTCAGCATAAGAGATTAGCTTTCTGGTGATCTAAAGTCACAGTGTAGCCCAGGCCTTAAAGGGGTAATCCAGTCTGACACAGTGCTCTCTGCTGCCACCTCTGCTTCCCCATAGAAAACCTCTCCTGCTCTGGACAGTTCCTGACATGGACAGAGGTGGCAGCAGAGAGCACTGTGTCAGACTGGAGAGAAAATACCACTTCCTGCAGGACATACAGAAGCTTATAAGTACTGGAAGACTTATCAGACTTTTATAATAGAAGTAATTTACAAATCTGTATAAGTTTCTGTAATCAGGTGATTCAAAAACTATTTGTAGTATAAGGTTGTTAATGTTTTATGTTCATTGTGTAATAGTAAAATAGAACCTGCTTTATAAACCTGTGTATTACTAGGTGTGGCGTAACACTTGTGTAGTGTATTCTCCTTTCTCCCTTTGTGGCAGGGTAGAGTTTCTTTTCTTTTCTCCCATGCTGTGCTGTTATATAAGGGTAAGAGATGAAAGGGCGGTATGACCGCGTCTCTTCTCTCTGGGACATGGCTGTGGCTTTCGCTTTCTTCCTCATTTCAGCCACTTTCCTGAAACCCAACAGAATGTTCCCAGCTTTCAGCTGCAATTGAAGCATTGGGGTAGAATATAATGATTTCCAGACATTGACATGACTTTTTTTTTTTTTTTTTAATTTAATTAAAACTTACATCAATCAGAACTTGACATCAATGATCCGGTCTGTATTTAAAGTGTCACTATCATTTGTAAAAACTTGTCTAAAGTTTTGGATGGTCCAAGTCTAATTGTTCAGACCGATATCAATAACGAGCTTGGAGAGGACTGGGCTAAGACACGGATCTATAATGTGTCAATAGTTTTACAATCCACAGTGACACTTTAAATACTTGTATTCCCCCTAAAATATCCGTGCTAGATCTCCTCTTACCTCCCTGTCTTATGTCATTCCTATTTAAATGTTTTTAATAAATTGGCAACTGGGCGTTACCACTTACAGATGGGGTGATTACTTAGGACCCAGTGGACAGAGTCAGACTGTATAGGGACCATATCCCAGCTAGTTGTCAGCAGGGAGGGGAATAAAACATTGTTTCCGAATTGTAAAATTTTTGGGAATACAAAAACATTCTAAAACAGACAAGTAGGTATCAATATTTTTCAAAGGCTAGAGTTCTAATCATGGCTGAGACATATTGTCAGTATTATACCTTCTTGCTATGAAATTGCCTAAGGGCCTGTTCACACCGCGGAAATGCTGAGCGGAATCTCCACTACGAACATGTCAATTCTTTTAGCGGAGAGCAGAGGCGCCCCTGTACTTAACATTGATGCATTGAGGCAGGTGGAATTCTGAGCGAAATCCACAGCAGTGTTTCCACTCCTGCAGTGTGAACGGGCCCTTATAGTTATAAGATGTGTCCATAGTGTCCATAGCTATGTGTAACATAGAACTGACCTGGAAAGCTTATATTGTGTAAATCCTAGATCCATTTCCTTATGGAACAGTGAAAAGAAACCCTAGAGAGTGTGAGTTAGGCTAGGTTCCCACTGCGTTTTTGCATTCCTTTTTTTATCTGTTTTTTTTTTTTTCATTAAAACTGATACATTTGTGTGCATATGTTTTAATCCATTTTTCCATTTCCTTTCATTAGAAAAAAAAAGGGGTAAGGGTAAGGTTTTTTTTAGCATACACGAAAATGTGGTCGACCACAAAAAAAAGGATGTGTTCTGATCCTTTTTATCATTTTTTTAAAGAATGGAAGTCAATGGAAAAATGGATGCACACAGTTCTTTTCATCTTTTTTTTTTTTTTTTTTTTTTTTTTTTTTTTTGCAAAAAACGAATAAAAAATACTTCAAAAACGCAGTGTGGACCCATCCTTGTAGTCACTAGTATTCCCTGTGAGGCTGTGTGACTGTAGGTGCGTGCATTCTTACAGCTTGCTTGTTAAAGAAGCTTTCCACATATTTTTTATTTGTCCCCCGGCTGCACGCTGGCACATATACTTACCAATGACGATCGTTGTCCAGTTTCTTCAGTCCGGTCTGCAGTGCCGTTCAATCCCGCCGCCGCCCATGTGACCTCTCAGCGCTGCAGCTATGGAGGCTGGAGGTCATAGTCTTCAATGTATCTCCATAAGAGCGCTCTCCTACGGATGCAATGGAGACCCTGACTTCCGGCCTTCAATAGCCCTGGAGAAAGAAGAGAGATATGACTTCACCGCCTGCGGAATTTGAACGGTGCTGCAGGACCGGAACAAAGATCCGCCACAGGACGCCGATCATTATTGGTAAGTATGTGTGCCCTTGTGCAGCAGGGAGACAAATAAAAAAAAATAATGTGGACTGCTTCTTTAACCGTCCTGATGGCACCGCTGTCTGCCTCGTTGTTATAACCTTCTGATATAATGCCTCCCGGACCGCCTTACTGCCCTTTATTAGTACCGTTTGACCACGGACGTTACCATATGTTATTAGAATGAGTGAGAACGTCTTGTATTCTAAGAATAGCCGGGCTGTAAATGCTGTTACTATAGGAACATAATAAATAGATGAACATGTCTTACCTGTGAGCATGCTGTCCAGCATGTACTATAAGTACCTGGCGTCACTAGGACATGATAGGTGATTACACATTATAATGGATCCTGAATTATTGAATGCTCACTGCAGAAGTATTTATAGCTCAGCCTCCTGTTGGGGTGGAAAACCTCCAGAACGGAGACAGAAAATTAGACTAAAATTAAAAGTTAACGCAATCTGCCGCTATAATTCTGTATATTAAAGGGCTAGTTCACCAGAAATTGTTTGCCTTTCAAATCAACTGGTGCCAGAGATTTGGTACTTATTAGCTGCTGTATGTCCTGCTGGAAGTGGAGTATTCTTTCCAGTCTAGAGAGCAGGAGAGGTTTTCTGTGGGGATTTGCTGCTGCTCTGGACAGTTCCTGACCCGGACAGGGGTGGCAGCAGAGAGCACTGTGTCAGACTGGAGGGAATACACCACTTCCTGCAGGACATACTGCAGCTGATAAGTACTGGAAGGCTGGAGATTTTTTTAATAGAAGTAAATTACAAATCTCTGGCACTTTTTGGTACCAATTCATTTGAAATAAAACATTTTGTGACCCACCCCTTTAAGTGAATTTTCCAAGTGGGCTCAATCTCCAGGTTCTGTTGATCTCCACCATATGTTGCATATCTGGGATGGAAAGAAAGGCTTTGCTTTATTCAAGACTTTATAGTATTATTCATGGATAGACCTTGAGGTTACGTTCACCAGTGATGGCTTCCTGCAGAAAAAAAAATAAACGATCACAGCCATTGCCCCATGAACATATGAGTAAACTAGCCTTGGGGTATGTTCACACCTGAAACTCCACTAGGCATGTGGTATATGTTGATAAGCCTGCAGAACTGTATGATGTGTGCAACCAGATCTATTCATTTTACTGGTATTCTCGTTCTCACTACATTCGGTTTATTTGTAAGGTCAGGTTCATGACGCATTTCATGCATCCGAATCAGAAAATCTGCGGCCAACATATCTGTGCTTGGGCGGGGAAAGGGCTACTCCGTCGCTATGATTCGTAGAATACGCGCGGGAGCCAATCGGCAGCTGAAGGGGTTAAGGGGACAGCTGCATTACATACTTGCAGTGGTCTTTCAGGACCTTAACTCGTAGCGGATCTCGCTGCTAGTCAGTACGTGTGAACCCACCCTTAGACTACATTGGGTTCTCAGGAACCTGTTTCTGCAGGAGTATATGTCGGCCTACAGCTCTGTTGGTCTCATGTATTCTGCAGACATAATACAAATACATTTCATTAGATTTATGATCCGGCCGCGCGCACACGAATGATAAGAGCAGAATGAAATCTCATTAATAAGTTTAATGAAGAGTGGAGATGTCACACCCTGATATATGGCCGGGTCCTCCACCTCTCCAGGGTTTGCTCTATGCCCAGCAGGTAGTCACAAGCGCCAATCTCAGTTTCCTTACAGCCCCAAAATGACATCCTCCAACTAAAGGGTATAGTAACAAAGGATTCCCATTAGTTTCCCCTTCAGGCTTTCCCATCGCAACAAAGCCAGACCTTGTTGTTGTTTTTTTTTTTTTTTAATTTTTTATTAAATGGGTTATTCAGTGCTACAAAAACATGGCCACTTACAACATGACTCTTGTCTCCTGTTTAGGTGCAGTTTGCAATTAAGCTGTCTCTAAAAGAAAGTGGCCATGTTTTTGTAATGCTGGATAACCCCTTTAATTCTGCACAGTTTTTGGGACACTGTTTGACATATTATGTGTCGTATTGATTGGCTATATCTTCTGATCCTAGCACCAGGTAGTGAAGAGCAGCCCATACTGGCCACCATGGTATTGGAGGCTATGGTGGAGCAAGGAAGGTAAGTACAGGGTTTTCTTATTTTAAAGGGGTTATCCAGCGCTACAAAAACATGACCACTTTTCCCCCTCTCTTGTCTCCAACCTGGGTATAGTTATAAACAAAAAAAGAACTTTCTTGAAAAGCGCTTTCGTTTTTCCCTCCTCCCCTTCTAAGAGCTCCAGCATTCTCAGTTTTCTATCTACAGGCCATGTAAGTGCTTGTTTGTTACAGGAATAGTTGTACTTTGTAATGGCGTCATTCATTTTACCATAACATGTACGATGGAATTCCAAATATATTATTTATGAAGATATAAATAGGTGAAATCGTAAAAAAGAATGCAATATGGTAACGTTTGGGGGGTTCCTGTGTCTACGTAATGCACTATATGGTAACAGCGACATGATACTATTATTCTATAGGTCAGTCTGAACACAACCATATGCAGGTTACACAGATTCTCTAATGTTATATATGTATTTTTTTATGAAATCCCTTTTTTTGGCAATTAAATATTAATAAAATGGGGCTATTGTGACGCTTATAACGGTTTTATTTTTTCACCTACGGGGCTGTATGGGGTGTCATTTTTTCCGCCATGATCTCTAGTTTTTATTAATACCATAATTGTGAAGATCGGACGTTTTGATCACTTTTTGATTTTTTTTTAATATATAATGTAACATAAAATCGGTAATCTGCGCACTTCTTCCCCTCTTTTCGTGTACGCCGTTCACTGATCACAATGACGCTTGTTATATTTTAATAGATCGGACAATTACGCACGCTACGGTATATTATATGTTTATCTATCTATTTATTTTTATATGTTTTATTTATATAATGGGAAATGGGGGTGATTTCAACTTTTATTGGGGGAGGGGTTTTGGGGTAGTGTAATAGTGTTTTGAACTTTTTTTTTTTTTTTACACATTTGAAGTCCCTTTGGGGGACTTTTACATACACTACTTTGATTTTTACACTGATTATTGCTATGCCATAGGCATCGCATTGATCAGTGTTATCGGCGCTCTGCTCATTGAGCCTGCCTGTGCAGGCTCAGTGTAGCAGATCGCCGTTCGGACCGCACGGAGGCAGGTGAGAGACCTCCGGTGGTCCGTTTCACTGCGGGGGTCCCGATCGGTAAGTGACGGGACTCCCCCTGTCACTTACACTTAAACGTTGCGGTCGCGCTGCGATTGCGGCGTTTAAGGGGTTAATGACACGCGGCAGCGTGTCATTACCGGTGAGGTCCCGGCTGCTGATTACAGCCGGCCCCCACCTGCTATGAAGCGCGCTCTGCTCCGGAGCGCGCTTCATAGCGGGAGAAACACCCAGGACGTAGAGTTACGTCATGGGTCGTCTGGGGACAGACTTCCATGACGTAACCCTACGTCCAGGGTCGTCTAGGGGTTAAAGACCTGAATGTCTTTTTTTTAGCACCTTTGCATATATTTTTTCCTATAAAAGGCTTTCCATGGATCAGACTTGCACACTTGACCTGTATAGAGTTAACCACGTGTAGAGCGCTGTAGGAGCTGTTTGTCTTTGAGCTGAGAGGTTAGTCTGGTTCTTTTCAGAGCACATTTGCCTTTAGGAGCAGAACGCTCTGTCATCTAATGACAAACACTGTGATTTCCGCTCCTTTTATTCCTATGGATTCTGCAGGTTTGGCCGATACAGTAATGAGCCGCGTCTCTTGTGCCTGGAGGACGCGTCGCTTTCCTTACGTCTCAGGATTACAGCGCGTTCACATTATAAACCACCACTTTTAATTACATTATTAATAATATATGACCTGCAGGGAAATAGTTATACGGATGAATTATTTAAGAAATAAAGATGAGACTGAGCTGAAGGTTTTTATCAATAGGCATCTAGAGCACTTGCAGGTCTCCTTTCTATGACCTGTGTATAGTAGGTCCTTGATCTATGGCCTTGTAGG
The DNA here is from genome assembly GCF_027789765.1 of Dendropsophus ebraccatus. Taxonomy (NCBI): domain Eukaryota; kingdom Metazoa; phylum Chordata; class Amphibia; order Anura; family Hylidae; genus Dendropsophus; species Dendropsophus ebraccatus. The sequence continues at coordinate 66,921,958 of NC_091468.1, read as the reverse complement.
TGGCACAAGTGCTGGAGTTGCCCCTGAAAACAGACAGCAGATCATCTATGACATTTGCTCATATGGGTGGGCGGAGCGCTCTGTTGCAGGAAGTTGCCAGCATTCCTCTAGTTAAAGGGGTAGTGCCACACTGACTTTTTTTTTTTACTTTTTTTTTTTTTTAATCTTGCACCACATGACAGTTTTATATAACTATTTTTGTCATGTACTACTACATTTAAAGAGAATTTGTCACCAGACTAGGAAATGTTTTTTTTTTGTTAACCATATTTTTAAAGAGTTTTTGATTTTTTTTTTCCCTTCAAATTTAAATTTTTTTCTATCTATATAAAAAAAAAAATGATATTTAGCAGTTTTCATTCTCACCACTGGGGCTAATACTAAGCTGAGACTTCCTGTTGTGTCTGTGGTGATAAGAGGAGGCTGCTGTAAAGTGATCTGTATAGCATTGCAGCGTCATGTGACACCAGTAGATAGAGGAGACCATAGCCGCTCCCTGTGCAATAACCTCTTTACAGGTTATTGCGCGCTCCGTAATGTCTCACATTCATCTCAAGGGGACAGTCTGTCTATTGTCTTCTATGTCCATGAGTATTGCTGCAAAGCATGTCACTTAGTGCTGTTAAAAACAGCTTGGGCAAGATGGCCGCCCCTATAACAATGTAAAAAAAGTAAAATAAAAAAAAGAATAAAATAAAAAAAATCTAGGTGACACATTAAAAAAAAAAAGTCAGTGCCGCAGCCAATCTTATAGGTTTCTTGCAGAACTGCTGCGGTAGGTTTGGGAGTGTATGTACTCATTGTTTGTTACTGTGATCATTTGTATACTAGACTATGCGAACACATAACTAACATCTGTATTATGGTGAATGCTTTTAGGTCGTTTGCAATAGTTTATCGTTAATAAGTGAAAAGTAAAAAATAGGTCCGTCTAATAGGACCCATATACACCTAGCTGGAGCATAGCTGCTCCGTGTGAACATAAGCTGTAGACAGGGAAGAATGCAGAATAGTTACTTACAGGGTTCTTCTCAGGATGCTGCTGCTTCATTTCTGCAGGACATACAGCAGCTAATAAGTACTGGAAGACTAGAGATTTTAAACAGAAGTAATAAACAGATCTATATAACTTTCTGAAACAGTCGATTTGACAGCAAAATTTTTTTTTTGCTGGAGTAAATTTAGCTGGGGATCCAGTTTTAGGTTAATTAAGGGCAAATAGGAGTTGCTTAAAATTTGGTGATAATTCACTTGTTTCCTGTGGATGGAAAAACGTGTTTAACCTGCCGCCTTTATACTAGAGCTCCATGTGTCACACACGGGTTACTCAGCGTGTCAGAGCCGGCTGTGATTCAGTGGGATGGGAGGGTATTGTGTAAGTGGATGGGCTGACGCTTTGTCACTATCCTGGTGGAAGCTTTTCTCATGCGGGGTGGTAATATGGCCGCAGGTTCCTGCTTGTCTGTCCTGATAGTTTACTGACTCCACCAGGGTGATGCAAAGGTTATTTTCTGTTGGTATGTTGGCATTGCATCACCTGTGTTTGCTGTGTAACAACCTTTAAGGGGTCTGAAACCGTAATCTGTAATATTTAAAGGTCCTGCAAACAACGTTCTTGGCCGTTTTTTTTTTTTTTTGGTTTGTAAATTGCATAATGGCCTTAACTGTAGCAAAAAAGAAACGACTGTGAGAGGATAAAGAAAATGCCATAGATGTTGTGCGGATCTGACCTGTCCCCGGACCAGAGGAGCCCTTTCTTTCAGTGTCTGATACCAGATCTGGGGCACATGGAGAATGCTCTGGTCTGTTTCCAGTCTTTTTAGTGTAGTATAAAAACCTTCAATTATTTTCCTCTAATACGAATGGGAAATCCTCAGGAAGTGTGAGTGCCAACCCTGTCACCAGTGATGAACCCAAGATAGTGGTTAAAGAGGCAGTCGTCACAATTCTTCTGACAATCTGCTTTCCTAAGCAGTGTATGTGTGTGTGTGTGTGTGTGTATATATATATATATATATATATATATATATATATATATATATATATATTGCTTTTTTAGGAACTTGTAAAATCCACTTCTCTGTGGCGAACGGCTTAGGCATTTTTTTTTAGCATCTCATAATTTTTATTTATTTTTATTGCTGTCTCTTCCCATTTTAGGGCCCTATTCCACCAGACGATTATCGTTCAGACTATTCGTTAAATCGTTCGATAATCATTCGGTTGAAATGCAGTTAACGATTAACGACCGAACGAGAAATCGTTGATCGCTTTATAAGACCTGGACCTATTTTTATCGTTGCTCGTTCGCAAAACGTTTGTAAATCGTTTGCATTGAATAAGACGTCGTTCGCAGTAGATACGAACACAATAGTGAAGAAAAAATTATCGCAAATACAATCATAAGTAACGATTATCGCTCCATGGAAATGAGTGAACGTTTTCAGGTCTTTCGCAATAGGGTCATTTAAAATCGTTAACGATTATGCGAACGATAATCGTCCGTTGGAATAGGGCCCTTAGGCCCGACCCTATGGTTCCAATGAAGGGTCAGTAACCTCTTAAGCATGGAGGGATATACCACAGGGGCAAAACTGCATGGCGTGTGCTAACAATGTATAACATAGTGCTCAACTCCTGGGGTTATGTGCCGACTGCACAAGTACTGTAAATCCATCATGGTACAGTAGTGCCTGTGCAGCGGATATGCCGGTGATCTTAGACACAATTATATTTGCCTATATATTTAAAGGGATTTTCCTGATTAAAATGTACTTGTCCACTATCCACACGATAGGGCACAAGTCCAAGATTGCGAGGGGTTTGACCTCTGCCCCCCAGCAATATCCTGATTGACCACCGGCTCTTTGGTTTTGAATATAGCCGGGGGTCCCATCATGCCTGAACAGACAAAACTATACAATTTTAGCTGTCCAGGCATGATGGAAATTGTAGTTTTTCAACAGTAGGAGGGCTGAAGGTTACCTATTGGAGATTGGAACTGGTGCATGCTTGAGTCCGATCATTGGGCATTGGATGAATACCCTAGGGAGTCCAAGAACATGAATATAGCCATAGGCCATATGCTGTATCCATGTTTTCTCAGACTCCTAAGGGCCACATCCAGTTTCTTCAGCCACTGGTAATTAAATGCTGACCGACTGGAGTCGCGTTGCGACATGACATCTCAAGGCAGCTGAGCCATTTAGCGGCCAAGACGGGACTGCTATGACCGCTGAATGGCTGAGCTACCTTGAGTCATTCAAGCCGCAGCTCAGACCAGGAAGTGGCAGCGAGACAGGAGAATGGCGCGACGCGATCCGGGACCCAACGCTGGAACCGGGGAGGTAAGTGGACAGTGGCATCTAAAGCCAACCCCTCCCCGGCCACACAGTAAGAACACACCTAGCCCAGAGTACCCCTTTTAAAGGCTTGTCTGGCACTACAGATTTATTATTTACTAGCACAAGCTACTTAAAAATGTATTTTTCTCCCTTGCCCAGTCTCCTGCCACTGCTTCTGCTTCCTGCCGGAGACTGAGCGGCCTTTTCCTGTGTGTGGAGAGGAAAGCTGGATGTCCTGGTCAGCAGGAACCCCTGTCCTGTTATAAGAATGCTATAGACGGGGAAGCCCTGTAGTGGAGTGATCCCCCCCCGGCATGATGTATCGATATCCTGCTGGGAGCAGGGAAACTTTGAATCTCGCTGTAATGACACGGCCGTGTGGCTCTGTTACGACGGTGCTGCGGAGATTCAATCAGTTTGTATCTCCAGTACCAGGCTTCCCCCTCTGTAGCATCCGTAAAATACGGGACGTGGCAATAAGCCCTAAGGGATTAGGCAGATGAGATTGTTGTTTTTTTGTTTTGTTTTTTTTTAAGCAAAGCTGAGCCTATAGAATAAAGTGAGTGTGTGGCTGTGCACAACCCCTTTATCTGCAAATAATGTATACCTCACTAGGATGGGGTTTCCTATACCGCTGTATACCTCACTAGGATGGGGTTTCCTATATCGCGGTATACCTCACTAGGATGGGGTTTCCTATATCGCGGTATACCTCACTAGGATGGGGTTTCCTATACCGCTGTATACCTCACTAGGATGGGGTTTCCTATATCGCGGTATACCTCACTAGGATGGGGTTTCCTATACCGCTGTATACCTCACTAGGATGGGGTTTCCTATATCGCGGTATACCTCACTAGGATGGGGTTCCCTATACCGATGTATACCTCACTAGGATGGGGTTTCCTATACCACTGTATACCTCACTAGGATGGGGTTTCCTATACCGCGGTATACCTCACTAGGATGGGGTTTTCTATACCGCTGTATACCTCACTAGGATGGGGTTTCCTATACCGCGGTATACCTCACTAGGATGGGGTTTCCTATACCGCTGTATACCTCACTAGGATGGGGTTCCCTATACCGATGTATACCTCACTAGGATGGGGTTTCCTATACCGCGGTATACCTCACTAGGATGGGGTTTTCTATACCGCTGTATACCTCACTAGGATGGGGTTTCCTATACCGCGGTATACCTCACTAGGATGGGGTTTCCTATACCGCTGTATACCTCACTAGGATGGGGTTCCCTATACCGATGTATACCTCACTAGGATGGGGTTTCCTATACCGCTGTATACCTCACTAGGATGGGGTTTCCTATACCGCGGTATACCTCACTAGGATGGGGTTTTCTATACCGCTGTATACCTCACTAGGATGGGGTTTCCTATACCGCGGTATACCTCACTAGGATGGGGTTTCCTATATCGCGGTATACCTCACTAGGATGGGGTTTCCTATACCGCTGTATACCTCACTAGGATGGGGGTTTCCTATATCGTGGTATACCTCACTAGGATGGGGTTCCCTATACCGCTGTATACCTCACTAGGATGGGGTTTCCTATACCGCTGTATACCTCACTAGGATGGGGTTTCCTATACCGCGGTATACCTCACTAGGATGGGGTTTTCTATACCGCTGTATACCTCACTAGGATGGGGTTTCCTATACCGCGGTATACCTCACTAGGATGGGGTTTCCTATATCGCGGTATACCTCACTAGGATGGGGTTCCCTGTTCTCTTTTCTTGTCTGTAGGAATGGTAGAATCAGAAATCCTATGTCATGTCGCCTCCATTGTATAGGCAAACACTTCTGGGTCCCCTCATAGGGATATGATATTCCTTACCTGATCTATCTAAATTCTTTACAGTCTGAGTACTCGCCATGACTGATTGATTTGAATTGAAGCAAAAGTAATAACCCTGAGTGTGAGTGTGCCCTTCATGTATCCCATGTGCACAGACTTGTTACACTATTCTTCCACCGTTTCCTGAATTCTATTACTGTTATTGCTATCAGCTTTTACACATATTTTATGTGTTGAGACATGTGGAGACATTTTTGAAGCCATAGATTGCTGCTTTATTAACCTTGTCATAAAGGGAATGACTGCGGCTTCTTTCCCTGGGCTGACATGACTATAATAGATGTAACCGGGTGCCCGCTCCCAGCTGCATCCTCTGCACTTATCTTTAGCTGATATCTGCTTATTTTTCCGAAGACCTTCCCTTTCTAATACGCTGCCCCATGTATATACTCTTACAATGCCCTTTAGTTTTGCCTCCAGGTGACTTCCCACCCTAAGAATTTCTAAGCTTTAGACTTCTGTAAGGTCCAGGCAGTGGAGTGTTGGCCAAGTCATAGTAGTACGGGCAAAACTAATGCTACAAGAACAATTAAAGGATTTTACAACAACAACTCGCCTCTAAGTCATGAGTAATATCCAGGCTTTATGGATTGCTGGGTGTAAAGCTTATAGCAGGAAGTGCTGTAATGAGGTAACTACTCCCTGCACCTTCAACACATTTTATATAAATCCAATGTATAATCGAATATAGGGGGATCTATATTATATCTTATCAAACCTGTCTCATAGCAGAGATCACTTACAGCAGACGTCAGACCGTGTAATACGGCCTTTCAATAGGCATTGTTGTTTCAACAAACGTTGCGTAGATACATAGTGTAAACAAATATAAGAAACTGTTAGGGCCCTATTACACGGAACGATGATCGGCAAAATCAGCCCTATCCGGCCGATTATCGATCCGTGTAATGAACACAATGGTCAGTCGAGGACATTGATCTAATGGCCCTATTCCACGGGTCGTTTTAGAGGAGCAAACGAGCGCTATTAGCGCTCGTTTGCTCCTCGTTCGCCGCTTGCTGCCGCCGCTATTCAACGCGGCTGCAGCGAGCGGGTGAGTGCGGGAGGGGCGGCGGGGAGCTGCGGGGGGGCTGCCCGGGGGATCGCTGATCGTCCGGGCAGCCCATAGGATATAGCAGCATCGCTGCTATATCAGTCGCTTGTTTTTCAACATGTTGAAAAACAAGCGACTGCAACGATCAGCCGACATGAACGATGTCGGCTGATCGTTGCACTCTATTCCACGGAACGATTATCGTCCGTAGCGGTCGATATCGTCCGAAAACGAACGATAATCGTTCCGTGGAATACGGCCTTAAGACCGCGCTGAGACAGCTGAGACAGGCCGCTCTGAAGCTGGAGCGTGCGGGACCCGGAGAGAAGCAGAGCGCAAGAGGAGCCCTGCAGCATGGATAGGTAATGTATACAGTTCCGAAATAGTCAGCCGCCGTCCGCGCACCGCTATTACACGGTAACTATGTCCATGCAGCCCTTGTTAAACGATTATCAGGCCGTGTAATAGGCCCAGTAAATCGCCGATCTAGCAGATCGGCACTTGTTTACAGTTATTATCGGCCCGTGTAATAGGACCCCAATATATCTTATCAGGCACAATTGCTTCCTTCTGTTATGAGGCATCTTCCTTCCCCCCCCCCCCCCTTCTGCTAAACTGTCATCCACTGTCCAGAGCAGGAGATTTTTTTTTTTTATGGGAATTTGCTGCTGCTCTGGATAGAATACACCACTTCCTGCAGGACATACAGCAGCTGATAAGTACCATTTCAGGACTCTATATTATGTCTGCATTCGTTATCAGCAATAAGCGCAAAATTCAACCGTAGTGCATCTGGAATCCATATTTTTTTTGTGGATCGGTAAAAAAAGCAGGTGATAGTTTAAATGATGGTTATCTGTACATCCGTAACGTCCACAAAGTGCGGCTCTCAGACCCCTATTTTATGGAAAGGATCCATAGAACTTGGGATAGTGTGAATAGCTCAGCAGAAATCGATTGGCCCTAAGTTTGTCTGTAATTGCAGAGCCGCTATTGCAGGCACATTTACAGAACGTTAGAATACAGCCTTAGGGCCCTGTTACACGGGGTGATTATCGTGCGGAAAATAATAAAATCGTTCAAATTTAACCGATAATTATCCAGGCAACGATTGAAAAAACGCTTGTGGTGGTGTTCGTTGATTTCGATCTGATGCTAAATTTGTTAATCGTTCGCTGTGATTCCACATTTATTCACTAATCGTTTAGTGTAACTGCACATCGTACCTTCTTTTGCTGGAATCAGATGGAGTAAGCAATTGTAACAAACGACTATTGTTCTGTGTAGTATGGTGAATGATTTCAGGTTAAAGATAAACAATCTAGTTTACGATTGTTTATTGTTAATCGGTAAAAATCACCTAGTCTAAAAGGACCCTTAGAATATGTTCACACTAGGGATTCAGCGAGGAATTTCAAGTGGAGTTCGCGGTGAAATTCCTCACCAAATCCTTAGTTTGGAAATATGTCCTCTTAGGGGCCATCTGGTCACTACAACAATCTCTGGAAGGAATTTCCCCTAGTATGGAGCTATTAATGTGTGTGGATTTTAGCTTTCTCTTGATCACCATTAAAGGAGAAGTTTGGCGAAAATTTTTATTAAAGTATTGTATTGGCCCCCAAAAGTTATAAAAAATCCCCAATATACACTTATTACGGGAAATGCTCATAAAGTGCTTTGTTCCCTGCACTTACTGCTGCATCAAGGCTTTACTTCCTGGATAACATGGTGATGTCACTTCCTGGATAACATGGTGATGTCACGACCCAACTCCCAAAGCTGTGCAGGCTGTGGCTGCTGATGGATGATTGCAGAGGGATGCTCAGTGTCCCCCCAGTGCCCTGTGTCTCTCAGTGTCCCCCTGCCATCATCCTCTCCAGCAGCCACAGCCCGCACAGCTCTGGGAGTCGGGTTATGACATCACCATGTTATCCAGGAAGTGACATCACCATGTTATCCAGGAAGTGAAGCCTTGATGTAATAGTAAGGGCAGGGAAAAAAAAGCACTTTTTGAGCATTTCCGTAATAAGTATATATTGGGGATTTTTATAACTTTTGGGGGGCAATACAATACTTTAACAAACATTTTTCTCCTTTTAAGGTTGGACTTTTTTTTTTTTTTTTCTTTATTATATATTTTTGCTTTTGGCTTTTTATTTTAGTGAATGTACCCCTTTAAGGAAAATTACAGCTGGAACTTTGCAGAAATGAAAGGGCCGTTCTCATTAGTTATCTGCTGCCCTGGCAGAGTATGTGAGGAATGTGAATGCCTGAATGGGGCCTGTGTAAACACACAAAGCTTCTCGCATCCACATCTCCGCTTACTATTAGATCATGCTTCCCCCTTCCCGTCGGATACTCGCTCACACATCTGATGTCCGCCACTAATGCCTTCTTGTAAAGATTGTGTAGAAAACTTTGGTGGACTTGTCAGTTGTCAGCCATTGAGGATCTTCTATAGTCTGGGAAACAATAACGTAATAGGCCATTAGAGGTAAAGTTATGCCAGGAATGCTGGGAAAACTGCTTATGTTTGGGAGTGGTGGTATAAGGAGGGATTACTCTGGGTAAGATAGATCTTGGAATGTTCATGTAAACAGTGATCACCTCCAGACTCGTAGTAGTTTAGCAGAACGCTGGCTCTTCGCCCTCCTCTGCTATTGGAATGTGACTTCTCCATGACATTTGATCATAGTTATGATTGTTTTGCATCCGAATGCTTTGCATCCTGTTCGGAGTCTGTATAATGTGTAGGTACGGCCATCACATGACTTGTATGCAACAATACACGCTGGGTCCTATTAGACAAAGCAATATTTTGCTTATTCTGATTAACGGTAAGTGAGCTCTTTTGCAAACGTCTTTAGAGAGACTCAGCATGTTTATGGTGTCCTATCTCAGGGTGGCATAAACTAGTGACAGAGAAGCTGAACAGAATGATGTAACACTTACATTGTTCTGTGCAGCTGATCCAGAGATCTCCTCCTGAATAACATGGACAATAAGTAGTCCTCTCCATTATGTGCATGAGCCCAGTAATCCTGGATATTCAAGAGAAGCAGAAAACTCCGCCCACCAGCTGCTGATTGGCAGTTATCTATCCATGCTGTGTATAGGCAGTCACCTGTCAATCAGCAGCTGGAGGGCGGGTGGAGGGGTGTGACAAGATTCCTATTCTCCTGCATATTAGGAGAACGGCTGAACAGAATTATGCAAGTTATACACTGATCTGTTCAGCTTTTCTGTTTCTAGTTTGCACTGTTCTCATTTAAGGCAACACAAGCCTAGTGACAGATTCCTTTTAAGGGTGCCTTCATACCTACCGGATCCGCAGCCTTTTTAGCGCTGCGGATTCACAGGAGAGATCCGCTGCGGATCCACTCCCATTCATTCCTATTGAGCACATGCTTGCAGCGGGATTGATTTCTCGCTGGGAGTATGTGTGTTAACCCCCCACAGCCCACCACCGAGAGCATACATTACCTGCTTGGCGACGCGGCTGCATGTCAGGCTCCCGGCTCCTGTCCTGCTCAGCCAATCAGTGACTGTAGTGGTTTCCCGTCCCAGTGACTGACTGGCTGAGCGGGGCATCAGTCAGCCAGGTTGTGGCATAGCAGCAGTGGAGATATGCAGACTGTCAGCAGGGTCCAGGAGCAGGACCTGCAATGCACCTTCACCGGAATGGGTAAATATACCTTTTTTTATTATGTTCCCCCCAACCCCCAAAATCTTTTTTTTTTTTTTTTTCCCCTGCCGGACATCTCCCCATCATACACAGATTTAGTCATTAGTTACAGTCCCAATTACAATTGTGGTCATGATTGTTTGTACAATATGAAAGAACAATTAACAGCGATTTTTTTTAAAGGGAACCCATCACATGAAAATGCTACATAAGCTATCGGCATCATGTTATAGAGCAGAAGGAGCTGAGCGGATGGATATATCTTTTTATGGGAAAAGATTAAATTTAACTTGTAATTTAGTGATTTAACTGTGGTAAATCCATGCTAGAGAGTCTTGTCCACTGAATGACCCCGCCCCCTGGACTCCTGACACAGAATGATCAGGGATTTCCATCAACATGTTATAACTTACACTAAATCTTTTCCTACAAAGATATATATATATATATATATATATATATATATATATATATATATATATATAAATCTGCTCAGCTCTTCCTGCTCTATAACATAATGGTCATAGATTAGATAGCATTGTCTTGGTGACAGGTTCCCATTAAATTCAAACAATATAACAATTTTTTGCATGATAATTTGTAATAGGGCCCAAAGTAACTTTTGGTCTTTATCAGTCGGCTTTCTGAGCTACATGAGTTCTTCTTTAGGAAACTGATTGGCACCTTGGCATCACTCTCTATTACTCCTACAGGTACGGGCTTGCACTCATGGGATGCGGCCCTGGAAAACCTGATCAGTTGCTGGAGTGGGGAGTGTCTGGATAAAGCTGCTGGCTGTGCTGTATTAGTAGATTATATTATGTCCCGTTCACATCTATCTCCAATATATCCACTAGTTCGTAGAGTACGGCTACCACTCCCTCCAGATCCACTATGACTGTATGAAGATTATTGCATGTTGGCAGAACATCGCAGGACACCATCACGCAGTTGTTTGTCAATGTGGGTTTACTAGCATGATGCGTGATGACGGAGAACGTTCCCGAACCGCTTAACACTACCCAGTACCTTTAGCCCCATTAGATCCGGCCCTTTGTAGGCCTTCAGGGTGGAATAACTTTTTTCATTGTTGGATTTTAGAAACTTTAGCTTTAAACTTCACATTTAAGGGTATGTTCACACTGAGCAAATGTGGAGGAGGGTTCTGCCGCAGAATCCCGCCTGCCTCAGTGTCAAATGGTGTCAATACTTTGAGAAGAGAGCAGAGATGTGCGAGCCCTCCCGTAAAGATGCCGTTTGAGGCAGGCGGAATACCGCCACACTTGCTCTGTGTGAACATACCCTAAAGAAGCTTACTGTGGGATGAGTAAGAAAAGAGCCTGTACTTACGGTCCTATTCCTCAGGACGATGGGGGCCCGATCTATAATGTAAACGAGCGCCGATCTGCTAGATTGGTGCTTGTTTACTGGGCCTATTCCACAGCCCGATCGACGTTTAGTGAGGGCGGCAGGGACATCGTTACCGATGTCCTTGCAGCCCTTGTTTAAACGCCATACTTTACCTAAATATGTTGCAGGTCTTTTCCTGCCTCCCGGTCCCGTACACAACAGCAGCAGCTTGGGTGCGGCCTGTGTGAGCTGACAGACCACTCAGCCAATCACTGGCCATGGTGGTTCTGGCCAGTGATTGGCTGAGCCGTCTGTCAGCTAAGACAGGCAGCACCAGAGGGAGGAAGAAGGAGCGCAGGAGAAGACCTGCAACATAGGTAATGTATGGTGCTTGTGAAATCGTTAGTCGCCTGCCATCGCTATTTCACAGAGCGATGCACAGTTGGTGCCTGATTTGAGGTTTGAACGCGATCATTGGCTGATCGTTGTCTCTATTCTACGGAGCGATAATCGCCCGAATCGTGCTGATTCGGCCAATTATTCCTTTGTGGAATAGGACCCTTACTGTCCTTACTGTTCATAATGCCCCACCAGTCGAGCACTCTCATCTCCACACTTAGGAAGCCAATCACTGGCCGAGGTGGGTCCTTGACTGCACGGAAGTGGAATCGGTGGCAGGTGAGTACATTTCTTGTCTTCATCCCACAGTGTGCTCTTTTAAATGTATAATCCGTTCCCAGACCACCCCTTTAAATCTCGGCCATGTCATCTATGAGGTTAATCGGACGTATTTTGGCTCCTGGCAGTGGTACCCATACCATCTACTGGTGTGAGCACCACACTTGGGACATAACAGGAGGTCTATTTGCAGGGAGTAAATAGTATTTGATTAGTAAAATATATAATCTATGTGCAGTCTCTTATTTTACCATAGAACCTGTTTGACAATGGGTTGTTGTGATCCTCGTCTATTGTTTTTCATCATAAGAATACGACATGCAGATCTTTTCGTCATGGTATTGTCCTCTTGTGTTACTGTAGGATCTTAACTGTTCCGAATACGTTTCACAGCTCGACTAGGAGACGTCTTGTTGAGCGCTGTCATCCATCTACTCTGTATTTATCTTGCCTAGATGTGTGCTGGCATGGTGTGGATTTTAAATGCCATGTTGTTGTCCTGGCGCTGTGCCCTTCTGAGGTGTGAATGGGAGAAGGATGGTGTTGCTTGGCCAGAATCCTTCTTTCTAGTGTTGCAATTTGCATATTTTGAAGTAATTGGCTTTGGTTGTGATGCAAGATGACATTACCAATGTAGTACGGCCCGGTACATAGACCTGTGTGCTGTCTCTCGGTGAGTGGAGTCTATTCCGATGGGCTTCTCGGTGCTCCAAGTATCCTGACAGTAAAAGGAATGAAATAAGACCCAATGCATTTGTCTGCAGTACCGTAGCCTTTCTGTGATGGATCTCTGTAATATGATTTGTTAATACTACATTGAATTAGGGCATACTTACCGTTTCTGGTTACTTTTCAGCTGTCACGTGTGTGTACGGGAGGAGTAGCACTATTTCTGGCCGAGCTCTGTAGAAAATATAGGTAGTTTTTAGGTTAAATGGTCTCTTTTCAACAGACCTTGCCTGATATTATGTTTACAAGCAACTCTGAGGGATATGGTTAAATGCTGCTCATAGAAGTCTATAGAGATTGGAAGAGGGCAAGGGGGGGATGGGAAGGGCAGTGACCGGAGAGAGCCAGAAGCAACCATAGACTATAGCAAGACTACATAAAAACATACTGTGGGTATTACATCTTATCCAGGGCTTAAATCACAGCTTAAACTGCTCAGTACTGATCCATAATGTCCTATATGCTTTTCTTGAACTAAGCAATCGCTTTAGTCACATTCTCCCAGTTTGGGTTTGTATGAAGGCAAACGTTTTTGGAGGTGACCATACTTAGGTTGAAGTTTCTCTTCAGGTGGAATGAACTATGGACTAGTGTCACAGTGTTCACCATTTATTTTGCCAGTATCTTTTGTACATTCCTAACATTGTTTATTCTTTTGTGTCTTACAGGCCCAGGTAGCTTTTCTTCAAGGTGAAAGGAAAGGACAAGAGAATTTAAAGAAAGATCTAGTCAGAAGAATAAAGATGTTGGAATACGCTTTAAAGCAAGAAAGGTATGCGCCATCTCTGGGTGTAGCTCCAATACACGGCGAGGATTATCCTGGCGCTGCTGGTCAAACGTGTCTTTTATTCTTGAACAACTGGTTTATTGTAGACAATAACATGCTCCATCCTTCACCTTTCTGGGAGTAGTAGTAACCAGGGTGGAGCTTTAGACTTTAGTCCTGTGTAACCGGGAATAATGTGAAATGCTATATAGATGTAGTTGTATCACATCATTCCCACATTGTAGCAAACATGGCCCGCCTTGCCTACTGTAGTGGCATAAATATCTCAATAGAACATATGTTTTGTTTTTTGCCGCTTATTGGACGCTTATTAATTGTAGCAACTTAAAGGGGTACTCTGGCCAGTGTTATTTTTCAGTTATGGCCAGGGATGGGGTGGTTATGGAAGGCGGAGGTCACTTACCTACCCCGTTCCAGCCCCGGGTCACGGATCGTGCCGCTCTGTACACCCGTCCCATGGCCGCTTCCTGGTGTGAGCTGCCGCATGAGATGTGACGTCTCAAGGCAGCTCAGCCATTCTGCGGCTGTAGCAAAGTCCTACCTTGGCCGCTTAATGGCTGAGCTACCTTGAGACGTCACATCTCATGCGACAGCTCACACTAGAAAGCGGCCGCGGGACGGGTGTGCCGTGCGGCGCGCTCCGGGACCTGGCGCTCGAACGGGGTAGGTAAGTTACCTCTGCCGTCCATAACCACCCCATTCCCGGCCATAACTGAAAAATACCCCCGGGCTGGAGTACCCCTTTAAATACTCCTGCAGCAATAGTATAATATAGAAGCTACAGTCCTGCACATACCATTGCGTTAAAAGGGTACTCCGGTGAAAATCACTTTCCTTCAGATCAGCTGGTTTCAGAAAGTTATAGATTTGAAGTTTACTTATATTTTAAAATCTCCAGCCTTCCAGTACTTATCAGCTGCTGTACGTTCTGCATGAAGTGGTGTATTCTTTCCAGTCTGACACAGTGCTCTCTGCTGCCACCTCTGTCCATGTCAGGAACTGTCCAGAGCAGAAGCAAATCCCCATAGAAAACCTCTCCTACTTTGAACAGTTCCTGACACGGACAATGATGGCAGCAGAGAGCACCGTGTCAGACTGGAGAGAATACACCACTTCCTGCAGGACATACAGCAGCTGATAAGCACTGGAAGCCTGGAGATTTTTAAATAGAAGTAAATTACAAATCTTTTTAACTGTCTGAAACCGGTTGATTTAAAAGAAAAAGATTTTCTCTGGAGTGCCCCTTTCAAAAGTTTACTACTTTATTCAGAATCTGTAATGCATGATATCCATCCTCAGAAACCGCTGGCACATTTCAGACCATGTCATTATTCAGAGGGTATACAGACTGCTGGACTGAGCCTTCTATATACTATTACAGCAGTATCTAGCGGTATTGCTTCATGGTTAGAGAGATGACCCTGGGACGTGACGCTCCCGGCCTGCTCAGCCAATCAGCAGCAGAGATGAGACTCCACTACGGCCGCTGACTTGCTGATCGGGCCTGAAATGTATGAATAAATTACCAGCTTGGGGAGTTTCTATACTCAGACCAGTATTGTCCAGTCAGTGGTGACAATTCTGCTTTGTTTTAACCCCTGAGGGACACAGTGGATGTTGGATGTAATGACCAGGCCAAATTTCAATTAAGCATTTTTGCTTTTTCATCCCCGCTTTCTAACAACCATAGCACCTTAATTTGATCACCTTTTTATATTTTATTTTTATTTCTTTTCTTTGCGCCGGAACTTTTTCCTCTTTTCGTTTACACCAGTCACCATACAGGAATATTATTAGATTAATAGACTGGATAACATCGCACGCTACGATATATATATTTATTTTTTATTTCATGTTTGTGTTTTATATATAAAATGGTAAAGGGGGTGGTTTTAACTTTTATTGGGTGAGGGGCTATGTCATATTAAAAAAAAAAAAAATAGGGCAGGGGTGTCCAACTCAAATACACAGTGGGCCAAAATTAAAAAATTAGACAAAGTCACGGGCCAGCCTTGATATTTAATGAAGAGTGCATGCAGCATGCGGCGTTCCTATCCTAAAGTAATTGCCCTCACATGGTAGTTACCCATTATACCTTAAGCAGTAGTGAATCCCATAATTGTGCCCCATGTAGTAGCACCCCCTCCCCCAATAGTACCCCACTTACTAGCCAGGCCTACTATTAAAGCCCTACATATTAGCCAGCCCTCCCAATAGTAATCCATATAGTAGCCAGCACACCTTATAGTGCCCAATATAGTAGTCAGTCCTCCCGATAGTGGCCCGTATAGTACCCAGCCACCATTAGTATTATAAAGTAGCCAGCCCTCCCCAATAGTGTCTAATGTAGAGGCCAGTCCCTAAAATAGTCGTAGCCAGCTCTCCAGAATAGAACCCCGCAATCACACTGCCTTTAAAGGCTTCATACTGGACCTTTTGTTGTTAGGCTTCCCTATCACTTTCACAAGGCCTCCACTTTATGGCTATGAAAATCCTATACATTGCAAGGCTTCTGATATCGTGTAGGCCGTAACTCATCAGTTGTGACCTCATCAGTTGTGACATGGTGGTTTCTCCTGTTACAGATAGGAGGTAAATAATAAAAAAAAAACTTGAGTTTATTCCCATGTGGGGATGATGTGCTGCTGGAATGCCGGCTGTAATAGGAGATAAGACCGCTTCACTGACAATGGCAATTGTTAGCGGCCGAGCAGTAATTTGCCGCCAGGGACAATAGAGGCCTTTCCTGACTTCTCTGTAATAATGAGAGCATATCAGGATGCTTGTGTGTGTGTGTGTGTGTGTGTTCTCTATGCCAAAAATATCTCCTCTTCTCCACCACTAGAGCGAAATATCACAAGCTGAAGTATGGCACAGAGTTAAATCAGGGAGACATGAAGCCACCAAACTACGATTCCGGTAAGATACCCACACCATTAGTTGGTTGCCGATTTTTAAAAATTCCTGTGCATTGTAAAAGCTTGATATTTTCTATCAATATTTGTGTATACATGTGCTTTTTTTATGCAAAGTTTACAAATGTCTTCATGTCAAGCACTGTTGCCGCAGCAGACTGAGGCTGCAGGAGGATTTTGGGGGTTAAGGCTATGTTCACACTATGTGAAGAGACCGGCCTTTCCGTGACCTGGCCGGGTCACGGAAGGGCCAGTCTCTGCACGGATCATTCCGGCCGATACTGCAGTACTGTCCGGATGATCTTTTGGCCGCAGGGTTCTGAGGCTGGCGCAAATCAGCGCACGCCCGCATCAGAACCTTCCACAGCACACAATGAAGCAAGCACACACCGCACAAAGTACGGCCGTTGTTGCAGATGGCAACAATGGCCGTACTTTTACGTAGTGTGAACATAGCCTAAAGGTGTACTTCAGTGAATTTTTTTTTCTTTCAAATCAACTGGTGTCAGAAAGTGCCAGAGATTTATAATTTATTTATATTAAATAAAATTTAAACTCTTCCTGTACGTATCAGCAGCTGCATGTCCTGCATATCTATTTCTATAACATACAGCAGTTGATAAGTACTGGAAGACTTGAGAATTTTAATAGAAGTAAATTATAAATCTCTGCCACTTTCTGACACCAGTTGATTTGAAAGAAAAAAATTTTTCCCGCTGGAGTAACCCTTTAATATAAATCAGATAAATAATGGTAGATAAGAAGCAGCATCTTAAGCTTCAGTAAGAGGTTCTGCAGCAGTTGAGTTCCATGGCCTGTATGAGTATTCTCAGCAAGCGGCCATTTCTTTTCACGTGATCCTAGAATTCCTTGGTGACTTTCGATATTCTTATAATTTATAGTAGGTTGTGCAAGTCTAATTTTGGGGTGGATTCATATTGAGGAATTCTCGCGGATAATATCCGTGCCTTTCCGCCGGCTCCATAGACATCATTCTATGGGCCGGCGTATGTCCGCTACGGAATACGCCGGCCCATAGAATGGTATACGCCTGTCAATCTAAAAGGACCCCTAAAGTGGTGGTCCCACATATGAGTTTTTGATGGCGCTATTTTCCATCAGCCGTAGTAAACTGCGGATGACCTTTTACCTGGTTATAAATCATTGAGCAAACGCAATTTGTGAATACCGCCTTACTCTTAAGTCATCTGTGCGTTACTAAAAAATAAAATCTAGCTTTAATTTGACCATATTTTTGTGTATGTTTAAAAGTATCCATTTGAAAATGGATATGTTTACTGCAGTGTGAACCCAGCCTTACTTCTATTTAAAAATCTCCAGTCTTCCAGTACTTATCAGCTGCTGTGTGTCCTGCAGGAAATAGTTTATTCTTTCCAGTCTGACACAGTGCTCTCTGCCGCTACCTCTATCCATGTCAGGAACTATACAGCAAATTCCCATAGAAATTCTGTCCTGCTCTGGACAGCTCCTGACATGGACAGAGGTGGCAGCAGAGAGAACTGTCTCAGACTGGAAAGAATACACCACTTCCTGTAGGACATACAGCAGCTGATAAGTACTGGAAGACTTTAGACTTTCTAATATAAGTCAAATCTACCCAACTTTCTGCCATCACTTGATTTGAAAAGATTTTTTTTTCACCAGAGTTCCCCATTCATTTGTCCGCCATCCAGAGTGTATAATTCATGGTTTCATGTTCTTTTCCCATTAGACGAAACAAATGAGTCGGACGCCCAGCCGCAACCTCAGAACAGCCAATTTATATGGAAACAGAGTCGGCAGTTACTAAGACAGTAAGTGGCTCATGGTGGTTACTTATCATAAGCAACAGGTAGAGCAGGGGTAGGGAACCTTGGCTCTCCAGCTACTGCAAAATTACAACTCCCATCATGAATGGACAGACAGAGCTTTAGCTTTGGCTGTCCAGATATGATGGAAGTTGTAGTTTTGCAACAGCTGGAGAGCCAAGGTTTCCCACCCCGGAGGTAGAGTGTTAACTGCGCTCAGGTGGCGTTCTGTCCACTTTACCATGACTTTTCCTCGCTCTTCGTTTTGCTGTATCGCTGTTACAATTGCTCCTGTTTCTCCATTGTAATGAATAGAGCATTGTATCAGTTTGGTTTCTCAGTGCCTGGAGAGCCTGGTAGAGACAACTCTTGCAGCTGGTTCCGGCTGATTTATTAGCATGAGCGGTATTCCGCGTGCTGCGGTATAAAAGCTCTGTCAGACTCTATATGCTAATTGTATGTTTTTGTTTTTTTTTTTCCCTCTCTGAAAAGTGAAACTCATGCGAATGTTCTTGTCATTCCCTTCTAGGTATCTTCAAGAGGTCGGCTACACAGACACCATATTAGAAGTGAAGTCAAAGCGGGTGCGGGCATTGTTAGGAATTTCTGCTGATTCTTCAGATCGGCTCACGGATACAAATCAGGACTCCATGGTAAATGGCACAGAGACTGAACTTCCCAACCCACTGGTCATCGGGTAGGTTGCTTTTTGGCTTTTTTAGTAGCTGTAAACCACATAGCTGTGTGCATAAGTCCTATCAGTATATAGATGACCATAGCATTACATCTTTTTATATGATGATCTAGTCCAGGGGTGTCAAACTTTGGTCCTCCAGCTGTTACAAAAGTACAAATCCCATCATGCCTGGATAGACATTAAGCTTTGTCTGTCCAGGCATGATGGAAGTTGTAGTTGTGTAACAGCTGGAGGACATGAATGTGACACCTGTGATCTAGTCCATTTTCATAGAATCCCTGTTTTTGTACATGTATAGGACTTTAGTGCTTCGATTGAATGCTCTTCTGCCAGCTTCTTGTGTTTTATACCCTTGGGAAAGGTCTGCACTAGTATTTGACAGTTTTTTGTTTTTTTTTAACCCGGTTATCAATTGTGGATGTTGCAACTCTATTCAACGTAAAATACGGACATGGAGAGAAAAAGGAGCGCTGCCCCTCACACCTATGGCCAACACTAATGCCTCTCGGCTACATTTAAAAACTAATGCTGGATAAGGATAAGGATGTTGGTATAAAATTTGATCAAACCATGTTGCCTCATGTACCTAGTGCAGGTCCCCTGGCCAACATGAGTCCCTACGCTAACTCAACACTGTGTCTGTATGCGACCGCTAACCCCCGCAAAGTGTGCGCAAGCAGGAAAGGGAGGCCACCGAATGGCCCTGCAACCCCAATATCACAGGACCAAACCCCAAGGGCCCCCCAAACCCAGCAGGTGCTGCCGTCGGGAAAACTGCCACCAAGCAACACAAGTGTGAACAAGGTCTTACCTCTCACCACTGCACTGGAGGTAGAATGGGAGAAATAGGAGGTACTTGCCATGTGTGCACAGGTGCTTCCTGCTAATTGGGGTCACATGGGTCTTACCAGAAGGAGTGCTAGGAGAAATAAAATACGGACAATGGAGAGAAAGAAGCAGCTGCATCTCACACCTATGGCTAACACTAATGCCTCTTGGCGGGGGTGTAGGTTTAGTGGACCAGGGGACCTGCACGTGGTACATGAGGCAATATGGTTTGATCAAATTATATACCAACATCCTGGCATTGGTTTTTAAATGTAGCCGAGAGGCATAAGTGTCAGCCATAGGTGTGAGGTGCAGCAGCAGCTCCTTTCTCTCCATGTCCTTCTATTAGACATACATTGCTGTATAACATTGAACTTTCCTGTTTTCCAGCAATGTGTCGATGAAATTTGTCCATTGCAGAGTTAACATATATAGTAGCTTATCCACCATAGTACATGTGAGGTACTAGTACACAATGCTTTGTGAGAACTTTGTTTTGCATTACCAGTTTTTTGGTGTAGCTTAGCAGGCACAATTGTTTTTCACGCTGAAGGAGAGAATCTGTAGCGCCCAAACACTGTCCCCAAATCCCCGGGTACCGTTTGTCAGCTCCTCTTAATCCATGCCTATTCCAGAGGTTTATCTGTCCCCTGGTGTTCAGGTGAAAAAAATTTTTTAATTCAGACTTTGTGGTTCAGTGTTGTGTCAAAGGGATGGGGCCTAGAGCATCTGTGCCCCGTGCACAGATGTTCTTGTCCCCGCCTCTTTGACAAGGCACTACATTGCCTGAATAAAGTTTTTTTTACACAAACACCAGGTCTGACCCCTAAAAGACTTTGAGAACGAGCAAGAAAATAGGTCCGCCCTTAGTGCTGTCCTCTCCCGACTCTTGCTTGCTGAGGTTAGTAACCACTTCTTTGCATTTAGGGCCCATTTAGAACTTTTTGGGGGCTTAAAAAAAAAAAAATCATGGATAACCCCTTTAAGTTTTTCCCATCTGAGTGTTTGAATAGAAAAAAAATATAATTCCACCATTTGACTTCAGGGTTCTCTGTGTGGTATAAATCCTGTTGTTGTCTTCTATGGCTCAGTACTGTTAGGGTGATACCAACTCTATATGGGCATTATGGACCTATGGGACCTATAACTAACTATTTCTCCTATCTAATATGTTCCTACATGGGGAATAGTTTCTTGCGGGGTTAGCTGTAGTGTCAATTGATATCAAGTTAAACCCGTGTAGATGCAGAGGAAGTCAAAAAGCCTCATGAGGCGGATGTCTTATTGCCCCACGGAAAAAAATCCTCCTTGAAGGGGTTGTCCAGTGAAAATCTTTTTTTCAGATCAACTGGTTATACAGATTTGTAATTCACTTCTATTTAAAAATCTCATGTCTTCCCATACTTTGCACCTGCTGTATGTCCCACAGGAAGTGTTATATTTACATTCAGACACATTGCTCTCTGCTGCCATCTCTGGTTGAGACAGGAACTGTCCAGAGCAGGAAAGGTTTTCTATGGCGATTTGCTACTGCTCTTGACAGTTCCTGACATGGACAGAGGTGGCAGCAAACAGCACTGTTTCTGAATGTAAATAAAACACCACTTCCTGCAGGATATCTAGTAGCTTATATGTATGGGAAGACTTGAGATTTTTAAATAGAAATAAGTTACAAATCTTGATAACTTTCTGACACCGGTTGATTTAAAAGAAAACTTTTTTTTGCTGGACACTCCTTTAACTTCAAGTATGGCAATCTGAATAAATCCCTAGACCGTATCCTACCTTGTGATATTATGTAGACCTTTTATATGGAAAATAATCGTAATTGTGGCCCTGATGATGATGATAGGCCTTTGAAGTCACTTGTTGAGGACAACAACCGAGCCTGCAATCCAGTGACTTCCATATGTGAGGTCAGAGACTGAGCCCAGAATCTGCCTCTTGCAGTTAAATAAAAAGTCAGGTGAAAATTTTTATTACAGTATTGTATTGCCCCCCCCCCCCCCCCAAAAAGATATACAAATCACCAATATACACTTATTACGGGAAATGCTTATAAAGAGCTTTCTTCCCTGCACTTACTGCTGCATCAAGGCTTCACTTCCTGGATAACATGGTGATGTCACTTCCTGGATAACATGGTGATGTCACTTCCTGGATAACATGGTGATGTCACTTCCTGGATAACATGGTGATGTTACTAACTGGATAACATGGTGATGTCACTTCCTGGATAACATGGTGATGTCACTTCCTGGATAACATGGTGATGTTACTAACTGGATAACATGGTGATGTCACTCCCTGGATAACATGGTGATGTCACTTCCTGGATAACGTGGTGATGTCACTTCCTGGATAACATGGTGATGTCACCTCCTGGATAACATGGTGATGTCACTTCCTGGATAACATGGTGATGTCACCTCCTGGATAACATGGTGATGTCACCTCCTGGATAACACGGTGATGTCACGACCCGACTCCCAGAGGTGTACGGGCTGTGGCTGCTGGAGAGGATGATGGCAGGGGGATGCTCAGTGTCTCTCCAGTGCCCTGTGTCCCTCACACAGCGACACCCCTGCTCTACAATAGTCATCTGTAGAAACACAAATTGTTGGTCTTGATGCTTTCAGCCACCAGGATGTCACCATTTTTGAAGCAGGTTGTCAGCCAGTGCATTCTGCTGTTATCGTAGTGGATATGTACAGTCTTCCTTACTACATTGTACACTGGCACAAGAAGAGTCGCAACAGGCTGTAGGCCATCAAAGTCTTGGAACTGTTTGTGTAGGAGCTCTTGGGCCATGTTGATGATGATATTGGCCAGCATGCCCCTGTAGCCTGTTCTGGATGGATAAGTGCTCTAGAGATGGGAGTTTATGTTCTGCCTCTCCAGTTGTGGTGGTCCCAGCTTGGGCGGCCTAGATCTCCAGCAGGTGGATCATAATAGCCTTCAGGCGCCGCTCTTTTGGCTGATGAGAATGTCCCGGGCCGACTGTCCTTGGAGCTTTACCAGAGGCCTTCATAATATCTTCATGAGGCTGCACCATATATTTTTCTCCAACATTTAAAAGTGTCACTGTTGGATTTTTTTTATTTTTTTTTTTGCAGAAATCAATAGTCTAGGTGATTTTAAGAAACTTTGTAATTGGGTTTATTAGGCAAATTTCAACAAGACTTTCCCCAGGTCCCCCCCCCCCCTCTCTCTCTTTCACTGCTCATTATCAGGAAGTCTCGACTCTTTTACATCAGTCGGGCCCTGTGTAACCTATGGAGGGGGGAGGAGGGAGATTAGTCGCCAGCAGAGAACAAAGGATTACGCAGTGGGAGCTGTGTGAAAGACGGTATTCAGAGGTCAGTGCTGACTTCATAGGAGATAGCCCGGTGATGTAGTTGTAAATTTACTCTTTGTTGTCCTGTTTTGGTGCCTCATCTCCCTCCACCCCTTCCCTCTCCATATGGAAGACAGGAGGAGAGCTTCAAACTGCTTTTTCATGATAAAAATGCATTTTTCAGCTAATAAACCCAATTACAAAGTTTCCCAAAATCATCTGTACTATTGATATCTGAAAAAAAAAAAAAAAAAAAAAAAAAAAAAAAAAAAAGTTTAACAACAGTGACACTTTCCACTAGTTTTCCAATAGTTAGAGGGCTCACCTTCCATGGCTGTGTCTAGCCGCCGCCTTTTAGTAGGCGGTTACAGATATGGATTAGAAACGGATCTGCAGCATCATCATTCCGGGTCTTTTTTGTTGGCGTTGAGGTGTGAGAAGCCCCTCACTCATCTCATCAACAGGAACATCTCCATTTTCTGCAATCTTGTTAGTGTAATCAGCATCTCCTACCTTGTACTGTAGGTTTGTTTCTCCTGCGTCATGGATGACGATGCGGGCTCTGTTTTGTTTTGTTTTGTTTTAGTTTGTATTCAAGACTACAAATCTCGGTTATTCTCGAACTAAGATATTTGCGTTTTCTATTTATTTTTATTTTTTTGTAGAATGTGAAATTATATGGTCAATACCAATATAGTGGTACAGCCCATTGATCAGTCTTGTGTAATACATGGAGTTAGTTATGTGTCTTCTACAACTCCCATGATGCTCAGACAACCCACAACTGATGTAAAACTACAACTCTCAGCTTCCCTAGACTGCAGACGGCTGTTTGGGTTGGCTGGCAGTTGTGGTGTTGTAACAGCGGGAAAGTATCAGGATGGAGACCTCTAGGGCGGGTATAAAGTAGCTTTCTGTATGTATAGACTGAAAGATAGAAAACACTGCTGTGTATAGACTCAGTGATGTAACTAGAACCCTATGCTAAAGTACATGGGGCTCAGATGCAATACCGTATACAACCTTTGGACAGTTGTTTTGTAGCCTTTTTTCTACTTCTGTCCAACAACTTTAAAGCAAATCTGTATTGCCCGAAAAATCGGTGCCTGGTGCGGGGGTCTTTTAATCTCCTGGTGTTTGGGTAAATTATTTTATTCAGGCGGTGTGGTGCAACACTGTAAATACCTGATGTATAACTATGTGATTGGAGAAGAAGCCTCCTGCTCTGTCACATGGGTAACAGTAGCCATTGAGAGATCATTATTATTATTTATTTATTTATTTATTTATTTTTGTCTGTTGAAGGGTTACTTCACGGAAAACATTTTTCTTTTAAATCAACTGATGGCAGAAAGTTATACAGATTTGTTATTTACTTCTGTTTAAAAATCTCCAGTCTTCCAGTACTTATCAGCTGCTGTATGTCCTGCAGGAAGTGGTGTATTCTCTCCAGTCTGACAGTGCTCTCTGCTGCCACCTCTGTCCATGTCAGGAACTGTGCAGAGCAGCAGCAAATCCTCATAGAAAATCTCTTCTGTTCTAGACAGTTCCTGACATGGACAGAGGTGGCAGCAGGGAGCACTGTGTCAGACTGGAGATAATACATCACTTCTTGCAGGGCATACAACAGCTGATAAGTACTGGAAGAGTGGAGATTGTTTTTTGTTTTTTTTTGTTGTTTTTATTCTTTTCTTTTGGGAGTACCTCTTTAACACCAGATTAGGAGTGATATGTCTTGAGTGACCAAGATTGCGTTTGACATTTAGTAAGCAGACACTTAAAACTCTTCTAAAGCCAAGAAAGTCCCTTTAACTGTATCTGTAACTCTTGATGTGGCCAATAAAGTTTGAGATATCTGAACACAACCATTAGCTGGAAGAAACCCTCGGTGGAGTCCTCTGTCCTGCACAGAATAATACAGTGATCTTTCAACTTACAATGGCCTCAAGATACAATATTTTCAACATACAATGGTCCTATCTGGACCATCGTATCTTGAGACCAGACTGAACATACAACATACAATGCTACAGACAGTCAGGATCTGCGGCACATGCAAATAACTAGATGATCAACCAATGAGTGGCCATTTTACTGGTAAAACCCCAGTATTAGTGAGGTGCCTGCACTGGTTGGCTGTCTAGTAGGGATTCTCTCAGTACAGTGTGATACTACATGTCCTGTGCTGCTCCTTACCTGGGCCAGTTTTCCATAGAATTTTGGTCTTAACATACAATATTATAATTATGGTAAGTTTAGCGACTACTGTACCTATAAACTGTGGAGTGATTCATCGTTGCAGACTCCTCAGACAAACCAGTTGGTCCACATGATTATCTTCTTATGTTCTTCCAGTCGCTGTGAAGGCCGGATACAGCTCTTGACTTGTGCGCGGTTC
The DNA here is from genome assembly GCF_027789765.1 of Dendropsophus ebraccatus. NCBI lineage: Eukaryota > Metazoa > Chordata > Amphibia > Anura > Hylidae > Dendropsophus > Dendropsophus ebraccatus. The sequence goes on along the minus strand of NC_091468.1, from coordinate 66,896,466 downwards.
AGCAGATTATAGTATTGTTAGTGGATTACACGAATTCAATTTTAGTTGTAGCTATTCTGAATTATTATAGTAAATTGCTTAATGGGTGGTTTCTTCTATGGCTGACATTTCACCGCGCCTAACATGTCAATCACGCTGCTCCTTTCCACAGGATAATATCCACAGATTGGGGGATAGGGCATTACATCCAGCGGAGAGCAACAGTTTTCCTCGCCAGGAGTAGTAACTTTCAGAAATATAAATTCATAATGAGATCAAGTCTCGTCTAATAATATACCCAATAGACATATTAAGAGATCTAATGGTACAGCCTTTGCTTTATATATGAAATACATTTATACTTACTATCCAGGCTCCTGGGTGTCCTTCTGCTCTTTTCCCTGCTTACTGCAGCCACCTCCTGAATCTTCTGAGGCCATCCATATAGTGACAGGAAGCTCGGCCAATCACTGGCCAATGCGCTCTCTTGTCTCGACCATTGATTGGCTGAGCGGCATGTCACTTCAGAGATGGCTTCGGCTGTGGGAGGAAAGCCAGCAGGACACTGCGAGAGCCTGGGCAGGTAAGTATAGCCTTTACTATTTTCTTTACAATGTCATCAGCTATCGGATGGGCACCTCCTATTACACGTAGTGATGCCTGGTTGTGACCAATGATTTTTCAAAATGTTGAAAGACAACGATCAGCCTATGATTGGCTTCTCGGTTGATCATTGTCTTTATTACACGGAGCAATATCTGTCCTAACCGGCCTGATTCAATTGATGATCGTTCCGCATAAGTTGCTTTATTAGTTTAGTGTGAACAGCATGTTTTCCTATTGATGTAATATTTTATTTAATGCAGTAGAGTTGCCTAGAAGAATGTGGGATGAAAGCCATGGGTTTTGTGTAGGAGACATGACAAGCTGTAATTACCAGGTTCTGTGAATGACATCTGCCTATTTGGACGCAAAAAAACAACTTTATCATATAAGTTTTCAGTATTTCCAATCAGCTCAATAGATGATCTGTGTTCTTTTCATTTTACATTAGGAAACCAGATATGACTGACTCGGCCTCTGTACTCGAAACATTCAAATTTCTGGAAAATGCTGCTGCGGAGTTCAGTGACGAAGAGGATGATGATGACAATGATGGCAAGACAAGCATAGATGCTGCAACGGTAAACTAATATGACACCCCTTCCCAAAAAGTGCACGCCTCTCCAATCACACACGCTTCTATTTCACAAAGATGCATTGTGCATGGGGTGCAAGTTGGTTGCATAAACATGTCACTTTATATGCACATTCCTCCAATCCTAGGGAGCCAATCTTCCTGTGTAATAAGAGAACTATCAATTGTTCATGCAGCCCTGGCTGCACATTTATTAAGCTGAGGTCCTCTAATACAGCCTTATGGTTGCCCCCAGCTTTTCTTTCCTATATGGCAAACTAATCTGCCCCAAAAATATACTCTAACTACATTGAGGTATTACACATTAGTAAACCTCTGTATGGAAAAGCCCAGTCTGCTCCACTATACTATAATGTATAACATTACGTGGGAGCCTATACAGTGGTATCCAGCATCGCTATATGTCAGACCTTTTTTTTTTTTTTTCCCCCACCAGTTTTTCTCACCTTGTACAGTAGATGTCTGCTAACCTTACTGTCTGGGTTCTTTTCTGTCTTTGATATGAAGATTGTGAGAAGGCGAGTCATGCCTGACCCTAACGAAGATCGGGACACAGAGGAGGCTTTAAAAGAGTTTGACTTCTTGGTGTCAGATGATACTGATGGCGGAGAGTCTAGGAGCGCCGGTGACGGCACTGAATGGGGTAAGGCTGTGTTTATTCTCTAAGTCTTTGCAGCTCTATATTGTAGCATATTATTTATACCACTTCATTGTGTATGGCACTATATCACTTCAGGCTGGTTCCTTCACATGAACAAAGTTCTGACTTGTTTTTTTCTTTTTGTCAGATTTTTAATGCTATATTACCAGTCAGCCTTCCCCCATGTTGGTTTTCATGCATCATAATTCGCTTGTTGACCTATGGGCAACTTCTTCGCCTTCTGCTATTACCATCTTTTTACTTGGATAAAATATTCCTTATGTTATCGATAATTAGTTTCTTAGACTATGTTCCCACTCATTCTTCGGACCTCATTTTGTCACCCCCCTCCCTTCCATGTACGCCTGAACGAGGCATGCGTCCAGATGCAACTCTGTCCATTGTAGTATTTCTCTGTGTCTGTAATGGGCTGCAGAAAAGTATCGCTATCAGGCTGGATTTAATGTATCTCATCTGTAACGTGAGCCTTATTGGAGGGATGCGAGAGGTAGAACTTGACTCTTCCTGGACCCCACCCCCCCCCAAAAAAATAAAAACTCAGCCTCCATACATTTCTCCCTAATATTATCAGGAAGGTGAACCAAATCAAATATGAGTGTGCAATTAAACTCTAATCACCCAGTTGTTAAAGTGGCTTTTCGATGGTCCAAAAACTATAAATATGTTCCTGGCTTTTCAACCCCCTTTAATTCTGTAGACTTCCTGTGTAACTAGTCTCTCACTCCGGCAGATCCAGTGTTTATAACTTTTATGTCCTGGCAGCCGGTCTTTGTAGACAATTAACATGTTATCACTTCTGGAAGCGTTCCATCATAGTCAGAGCTTAGTGTTGGGTCACTTTTAAAAAATTTTTTATATGTCACGAGTTGTGATTGATTGGGGGGTAAGAACCTCACCGATTACTAGATATGTAGAGAACAAGCATGAGCTGCACATGTCACTTCCCAGCTTGCCACTTGATCAGACATGTTGCAAGAGATGGACTCTCTAGACTTAGAGGAGATGGTCCTTTCCATCTAGATGGATTCAGTGGCGAGCCTGGGATTCAAACACACAGCCTTTCCTGGTTGTATCTAGCAGTCAGTAAGGGCCCCTGATCAATTAAAAGTTTTAGTTTTCTTTAAGTTGTTGTAATGAGATTAACACTTTAAGGAACACTTGTCATGAAATGTAACCCAAGATGATATCATGTTAAAGTGATACTGTATTTTCAGACTCTGCCCCCAAACCCCCTGTGGTGCGGGTCGAGCTAAGGACACCCGTGCACTAGGCCTACAGCGCCTCTCTCCCTTCTGGGGCTAGATGTTAATCTTCAGCAGGCCGAGGGCACGGATGTCCTAAGCCCTGCTTCGTTGACGCTGCGCCACCCTGCAACGCAGAAGTAAATATTTTTAAGTTCCATTTTTAGAATGCAAGGTTCAGACACAGCCATTGCCACTACTGATACGCTAGGAGTTGACATGGAGTTTAATAACAAGCGCTACAAGATGCTCACTCACCTGTAAATGCTGTAGTACCAACAGAATTGGTCAAAACATAGAGAAAATGAGTTAAATTATGTTTTTAAGATTTGGAAATAAAGCTAAGTGCAGGGTTGTGCAGCATGCAGGAACGCTAGTACCTAGCTGATTGCGCTTGTGTGACAGCTGTTTCGCCCTGATACCGTGCTTCTACGCACAAATGCAATCCGCTAGGTACTAGCGTTCCTGAATGCCGCACAACCCTGCACTTATGTTTTAAAGATTTGAAAGTAAAGCTACTTTTAACGGTGAGTGGCCTCTTACCCATTTTCTTTGTTTTGAGGTTATCTCCTCCTCTTGTTTACGCATAAGGTTTGTTACTACTGCTCTTTGTGGTCTCTTGGGGGAACTCTTTGAATTGCCGGGTTTGCATTCGACGTCCATGTCATCCGTGTTTCACGGACAGAACACAGGATGTGTGAATGCAGCCTAAGTGTACACAATGAGTAAGAGCTGGTTTGTTTGGCTTCTCTCTAGTTTTAGTTATCACTTCAGTCTATATGCACGTTATGTTGGATTGGATTGTGCAGCTCAAAAAATGTCCATTTCTTTTAAAAGCACAAACATTTAGAACTTTTAAGGCTTTTTTTTCCCATCCTTTTTTTTAAAAAAAAACAAAACAAACATTTTATGACTTTTATGGGGCTGTAGGCCAAAACCATTTTTTTTTATTTTTTTCATTTTGAACATACAGTATTTTGGGCTATTTATGCTCCCTAACTATGGCCATATTCTGGCACATAAAGTCTTGAAATTATGGCTGTAAAATGTATACAACCTAAGGGACATTTCACCATTGGTTTATTCTCTTCTAACTGATTCAGCTCAGCATCGCTGTGTCCATTAGAGGGTAGGGCTAGCTTCCCCCTGGAGGTGTCTGGCAGCAGCTTACTCCCCCTCTCCCCACTGAATGCACATACACGTTCCTGTGAATTTCTGTTTTGGTGTGGGGGTTCGGGGGTGAGGACGGGATGCAGCGATGCTGAGCTGAATCCGCTCTGCATATTTACATCCCCCATTGAGACCACAAATGGCTCCAGGGACAATTCACAAGACCTGGAGTCGTCTGTGTTTTGAGTGGGAGACACAAAAGCTGGCTGAGGATACTTACCAGCAAAGAGGAAATAAGCTGCTGCCAGACACCTCCAGGGGAACCCAATGGATCAGCAGGTAGAAATGTTGCCCTGCCCTATTATTCTTCCCGACATCTGTTGTGTAGAGTAAGGAGGCCCCAATAGACATAAGATAGTTGGCTGATCCTGACAGTACCTGTTGTTTGCTGGGTTCTCGGTGACACCCAGTATGTTTTTGTGGGAATAGTGCAGAGTGTAATAGAACAATCTTATGTTTGAGGCCTTCTACATTTATTTACATGGCCATGAGCTCTGACACCAGATCTGCAGAAGCATCGGTATAATAGTAGGTCAGTGACCATATAGTGCGGTTCCTCTTCGCCATAAATCATTTACACCGTGGATAAAAGATCTCTATACCTGAGTGTAATAGCTTGACAAGTAACCTGTAAGATTGTGTATATGCTAATATACTAAAAGGAGAGAAGTTTATAGAAATCTGGCGCTATATATAACAGCCTGAGCTTGCTGCACCTTGAGATGGGATGAATGCTATCCTTGGAATGAGGAAATACAGAAGAAACGTCACCGATTATACCTCAGGTCGACATTCTCAGAATGTTATAACCCGACTAATACTCCCTGTTTCTTAGGATTTCCAGATTTATAAAGGTTTTTAGAAAACATCTGGGTTTCTAAGGACATTCATCATGTTTTGTTGCCCTGATTTCTCTTATTTGTCACATACTGTGAACACTAGAGATGGCGTCATATATTTCTAATAACTTGCACAGAAGCGATCTATTGAAGACGTTCATTTGCTCCCATCATTGTTTTCTCCTGTGACCTTGGTTACTTCAGTGTATGAATCTGCGTTCACACTCATTGTGGTTTTTTATATATATATATATATATATATATATATATATATATATATATATATATATATAAAATTTAACCCTATTTTACATTTTGTCAGGTTTTACATTCACAGTTGCATTCCAAACGATTGAACCCCAATGGGCGGCTTGTTTTTCTGCTGTTCAGTGACTACAGTAGTATTAGAATTACTCCGCCTCTCTGTGACCAGTGTCTACTTTGTAAAGCACCATATGGCTATGGGTCTTTCTTTTAGCATATGCTCATTTGCAAGTGTTTCCTAGTCACAAAATTTTTGGATGACTCAACTTAAAGGGGTTAACCGGCACTCGCACATCTTTAACATAACAAACATGTTATACTTCTCCGCGCTCCTCCGGTGTCCTGATGTGGTTGCCAGTGACCCCTGCTGTCTGTAGTCACTGTTACTTCTGACACCAGCTCGTCTTGGGAGTTACAGCCCACTTAGCCAATCACTGACTGAGATAGGACAGCTCCCCGGCTAGTGATTGGCTGAGCAGGCGGTCACTCCTGAGATGAGCTAGTCTCAGAAGTAACAGTGACTACAGACAGTGGGGACCTCAGTGAACTGCATTTGGACACAGGGGGAACGCTTAGAGGTAAGCATAACATGTTTATTTTCTTATATGACAGCAACATGTGTGAGCAGCAGAGAACCCCTTTAAAGCGAATGTACCATCAGGCACATTCGCTTTAACATGACCCACGGATAGATTGGTGCTGGTGCCGCGGTTGAAAAATGGACCGCTGCACCATCCGTGGTCATGTTAAAGCGCATGTGCCTGAGCAAACACGGCGCAGTGTCCTGCTTTGAGCGAATGGGAGAGCACGCGCCTGTCCGCTCCCTCTCCTCTCCGCTCAAAGAATGAACATGTTCATTCTCTGAGCGGAGAGCGGCGGCAGCGGACGGCCGCGCGCCCTCGCCATTCACTTAACAGCAGGACACTGAGCATGGCGGGATTCCGTGACGGAGAGCTCCGCCGCACAATTGCGTCATGTTTGCTGAGTGTGAACCGGCCCTAAGGCTGATCAATGGTACATGGGTGAAGCACACCCGATGCATCTCATAATAAAGTTCTTGCACATGTGTGCTCCTATAAGGATTCCGTTTAGGAGGTTGGAATAATTTTGAGGCTGCTGTAGTCACTAACAGTGGCATGTAGTTACATTTGGGGAAAGCCCCTTGTTTTATTAGTATTCAGCTACTTGAATTGTTCTTGTTTTGATTTCTTTTTGTTTCTTTGTAAACTGGCGGCAGTTTGTTATTAAAGGGAACCAGGCAGACCAATTGGGCTGATATGGTTCCCTGGAGCGGTGTATAAAGCTCCTGTACAGCCTGTGGCACGTGTCAGCTGCAGCATCAGCTTTATACCTGAGAAAATGAAGGTTAATTCCCCCCCCCCCCCCCCCAGCATGTGGCAGGTAGTCATCTGGGTGGCTCCCCGCATGTGTCTAGTCACTACTCTCTGCCTGTCAGCGCACTCTGCAAGGATGATTGACAGAGAGGCTCGTTACTGGCACCTGTCACTGTCAGTCATCCCCGCCAAGCACACTGATTAGACGCGTATAGGAAGCCACCCAGATGAATACCTGCCACGTGGGGGGTTTAAACGTCATTTTCTCGAGTATAAAGCTGCTGCAGCTGGTGCGTGCCCCACAAAAGCTTTATACTGTGCTCCAGGGAACCAAACCAGCCCAAGTGGGCTGATTGGTTCCCTTAAAGCCCCTACTAAATAAATAAACTGAATTTCCATTAGTGGCGGCTCAATCATTTTGAATATAACTGCACACTTTAATGTTTCTCTAGGTTTTTATATATGCGCTGCACCACTTTTATCATTAGAAAGAAAGTTTCAGGTGGGAGATTTATCCAAACTAGTGCAAGGGTGACCAAAATAGACAAAGCATGTAAAGTGCTGCGGTATCTTAGTGCCATACAAATCAAAGCATACAGGTCACATTAACCACTTGCCTCCAGGAACCTGTTGAGTTGCAGGGCATCTGAACACTGCTACCAGCAGCTCAGCCACTCTACTGTGCTCTAGTTTTGTTATATCTGTCCTGTTGTATTTCCCATCTGGGGCTAAGCAGTACTGATCAGGTACAGTAGTACATGTGACCGGGATGGTCAGTGTGCTGAATCTAACCAAACAAGAATCAGCATTAGCACTCGTGTTGGTTGACAGCCGGCCCTACTCCCATGGGTGCCAACTGGCAAGCTGTGTTCATTAGGGAGTCTGTCGGGCTTCCTAAAGAATACCTAAAATTAGAAACCCTGGTAGGTATGAATATCCTTTTATACTTGTGCTTGTCATACTGTAATTCTGTGCCGTAAGTGGAAAAGAATGAAGCTCTGTTAATCGGCTATAACAGCGAGGGACGTGCCGTGCACACATAATGTTAGTGTTCATGCCTCGTTCTATGGCAAAAAAAGAAAGTTGCAGGCGTCTTCTTCAATCACATTTCTTGGTAAATCATTTATATTGAAGAGGAATATGTTTGATTTCTTTCACTGTTTAGAAAAGGAAGACCAGTGCCCTATACCGGAATCCTGGAATATCGATCAGGGAGTAATAACCAAGCTCAAGGAACAATACAAAAAGGAGCGCAAGGGGAAAAAAGGGGTGAAGAGTAAGTGGAAAACATTGCACTTCCAAATCATCAATCCCACCTCTTTCATATCCTCCCTTCCCTCCAAAGCTATTTTTCATTATTTTTCTTTCAATGTTTTCCTGAACCACTTACTCTTTTACTTTGCTGCTCCTCCTCTTTTTCCTGCTCTTCACCTTTTAACGGGCATTTGAGCTCTGTCATCTCTTAGATAAGTCAGGCCGTACTAGCCGTGATCTTGTACATGGTGTCGTATCTGTTGTCTTGTAGTGGAACTAAACTCAATCCTACATTTCAATGTAAAAAAAAATGTATTTCCATCATAGTTGTATAAAAAAGTCATACCCCTTGCATTTCAAGGATTTAAAGGGGAACCTTGGCAAAGTTTTATACATCTGTAGTTTACTTCTGTTTAAAAATCTCCAGTCTTCTAGTACTTATTATCTGCTGTATGTCCTGCAGGAACTGGTGTATTCTTTCCAGTCTGACAGTGCTCTCTGCTTCCACCTCTGTCCATGTCAGGAATTGTCCAGAGTAGCAACAAATCCCCATAGAAAACCTCTCCGTCTCTGAACAGTTCCTGACATGGACAGAGGTGGCAGCAGAGAGCACTGTCTCAGACTGGAGAGAATACACCACTTCCTGCAGGGCATGCAGCAGCTAAGTACTGGAAGACTTGTGTTTTTTTAATTTGTTTTTTGCCAGAATAACTCTTTAACATTTGGCATTGGAGCCTGCTGTACATTCACATGAATTAAATACTTTCCAGGCAACTTCATATACTTCCTGCTATTATGTTCACACATCAAATTTTATCAGCCATGTACAGAATACCTGTGGCAGAGCTGGCCTTGGCTGCACACAGAGATTAGCCCCATCGTTGTTATTGGGGTGTGGCAAAAATAAATAAATAAATATATATATATATATATATATATATATATATATATATATATATATATATATATAATGTGTTATTAGCAATTTTCACACTAGTCCGGGTCAGATGAGAACTGAAAATAACCTCAAAAAATCTCCATGTTACAGGCAGGTGCTTGGCCAGTGGGAAAGCCGCTCTGAGAGCCCATGTCTATAACTTTTTACCAGTGTGGAATCTGTGGATAGGATTGCCAGCATTTATTTATTTTTTTTTTTTTTTTTATAAATATGATTGAGTTTAGTTCCACTTTAAGAGCTACATATTTTTGTCCCGTTAAAGTGGTATTCCCATCCCATAAGGTGTTAGTACAAATCGCTAGAGTATACCATCCCAGATCTGACCACTGGGGCTGTGAGAATATTGTAGATACAATGCGGATGTAGCTCTACATCTCCTGACTGTGTGGCTGTGCAGAGGACTACTCCTGCATTGGGATCCCTATACAGCCAGGTGGCCGGCGCCGTTCCCTGTACACCAGCATCCCCTTCCTTCTCATGATCACTGGTAGTTCAAGAGGTAATCTTTCCCCCCCCCCCCCCCAAAGTGATCATAAAGTGATGGTATAGCCTAGGGATTTCTACAGTGGGATACTACAAGATTGCAAAGCTTATTATTCCTCCATTCAAATATAATTAAAAATTTTATAGTTTATATTTGGTGCTGGCGCCTCAGTGTTCAGTCAACCACAATGAAAGAATTTACCAAAAAACGCATTAAAGCTAGAGTCACACTTAATGGATCCACAGCGGATTTGCAGCAAAATCAAATGCAGTTCCCTTACTGTCATAATGAATAGGGTTACATACAACGGAATGAAAACTCCGCTGTGAGTATGTAAACGTCTGCCCCTTTAACCTATGGCGGCCCAGTTAATACATTACCGGTCTGCGCTCCGGCCTACTTCTGTGGCTCCTGGCATCATGATGTCCCGCTCAGCCAATCAGTGTGCTGTTCTGCCGCTGCCATTGCTTTGCTGAACGGGATGTTAGGATGCCGGGAGCCACTGAAGCAGGCCGGAGCGTGGACTGGTAATGTATGCACTGGGCCGCCGGTTACATACTTGCAGTAGATTTAAAAATTCCACTGTCAGAATGTAACCTCTATTCAGAATGGCAGTAAGGGATTTGCAGCAGATTTTGCTTTGAACTCGCAGCGTGAAATCTGCTGTGCATCCGTGGGATCTTGTCTAAGGGTATGTTCACATGCTGCATATCGATTGTAGAATATGTCCAGTGTTTCTGCACCGAGACAACTGAATAGCTGAGCTGCTAAACATTAGTTACAAAAAATCCACAGCAGATCTGCAGCGTGTGAATGGGACCTAATGCAGATATTATTCCTGATCTTTTATAGGAAATTCACTTCACTTTATGTTGTTTTTTTTTTGTTTTTTTTTTTGCTAACCTTGATGCTTTAATAAGAATTGTAGATTTGCTATGGAGCTCTTTGTGCCCGTGAAAAGACAGATAAATTTTGCATTGAATATGCATCATGATTCCAGACCATTGCAGTGTCCATGCTGCGCAGAGACAGAGCTGATCATGGCCAGTGACTTAGTGCCATCATCCATTCCCCCAGCATTACATTACTGCATCACAATAAAATACTATGTACGTTAGTACACTACTGTTGTGTGAACGTCAGCGGTTGATAACCTGCAATTTGCTTAGTAAGAGCCGAGGGACGTCGCTTATCCCATCAAATCGCGGAGAATATCATTGGTGATGGCTGCAGCTGTCCTATGACAATAATGGGGGGTGTTCCCATCTCCAAAAGGTATCCCTTCTCCACATTATTGGAGATTACAGGCTGCTTGGTTGGGGTGTAACTGCTGGGACCCCTATCGGTCACAACAAAGGTGATAAAATGGACCCCAAAATACCAAAGTACCAAACACATGACCAGTGCTCCCTCATGTAATTCTCTATAAGCTTCCGAGCACTGGAGGTGAGAATACCCATTTATTTTACTTTCATGAGGAATGTACCCACATGAATTCAGCCTGTTTACATTTTGAAAGTTGAGAAAAAGAAACTTTTGGCCCAGACAGCCCCTTTCAAGGGGATGCAAACATTTGCCTCTGTGTGTACAGTTAGATATGCTTGAGGCTGATTGTTTATACCTAGGTACATTGCTGTATACACCAGTGCATCACAACTCTAGTGGGGTTGGATATATTGACTCAAAGGGGTACTCCAGCGGAGGGGGGGGGGGAATATATATATATATATATATATATATATATATATATATATATATATATATATATATATATATTTATTTATTTATTTTATTTTTTAATTGGTGTCAGAAATTTATAAATTACTATAAAAAAAAAAAATCTCAAGTCTTCCAGTACTTATCATCTGCTGTATGTCCTGCAGAAAGTGGCTTGTGCAGTCTGACACAGCACTCTCTGCTGCCACCTCTGTCCATGTCAGGAACTGTACAGAGCAGCAGCAAATCCCCATAGAAAACCTCTCCTGCTCTGGACAGTTCCTGACATGGACAGAGGTGGCAGCAAAGAGCACTGTCAGACTGGAAATAATACACCACTTCCTGCAGGACATACAGCAGCTGATTTTAATTATTATTATTATTATTATTTTTTTAAATAGAAGTAATTTACAAATTTGTATAACTTTCTGACTCCAGTGGATTTGGAATTATTTTTTCCCGCTGCAGTACTACTTTAAGTGAACAGTCGATTCTTTAGGTTGATGAATTGCAAGCGTAACGATTTGTCTGACTTTGATGAGGGACAAGCTGTCCTGGGTAGATAACAGGGGCAGAGCATCTCCAAAACAGCAGGTCTTATTAACTATTAGTAAGGCCCCATTCCCACTGAGGAAAGGTAGCGGAATTCCGCGACGGAATTGTCCGCCGCGGAATGCCGTTAGCCTCCCGCTCATAATGGGAGTCTATGGGAGGCGCGCGCTCCTGCCCTGTCCGCGCTGAAGAATGAACATGTGACTTTCCTTGTAAATTCTGCCTCTTTTGCTCAGTGTGCACGAGCCCTTACACAGATGAGCTGCTGCACTGCACATGAACCCATCAGCACCTGTCCACGCCGACCTCTGACCTCTTATCAAGCCTTGTGTAAAGGAGCAGTGACCTATAGCAAACAATCAGAATCCAGCTTTCTTTCTTCAGAAGCCTTTTTTTTTTTTTTTTTTTTTTTAAATGAGAGAAGCAATCTGATTGCCCAAGCTTTGAAATGACCTTGCTGATTTACAAGATCAACATTGTTTTGAGGGGGGGGGGGGGGGGGTTGTAATCTTTTAAATGTTCAGCTAAAGTGAGACATACAGGGGGGGTTTATTAACATGGTGCTGCTGTTTTTGGTCAAAAATGTGACTCCTGCCCTTTTACACCACTCACTCACTCATTTTTTTTAAAGGGTTGGGGGCACAGACTGTTTTTCCACTGTGGTTTTTACCTCTCTTGGTGTTACAGATTTGACATACATTTTTAGCCAAATCATGGAGGGGGGGGGGGAGAGCAAGATCATGTGTGTGTATACTCCTTGATCTCTCAGTGTCATTTATGGCCATATTTTTAGAGTAAGTAAAACTTTAGACATGACCTTTGACATCAGACATGTCAAAGTTGTTGATCCCACCAGGTTTCACTGTGGGGACCTGCCAGGATCAGGAGATAAATTCATAGAGAGATGTTGCAGCAGTGCGATCCACTCCCCGGCCACCTGCTCTGACTGGCAAAGTAATCTCATAGACCTCAATTTATGGACGAAGCAGCATCACCTGCTCTGGTCATACAGCTGTGGAGACAGTGCCGAACCCAGCACATTCACTCCCCGGCCCTATCACTGATGCTGCTCTGTCTGTAAATGGAGGTCTATGAGACCACTTTGCCGCTCAGAGCAGGTGGCCGGGAGTGGATCTCGCTGCTGCCACCTACTGACAGGCATGTCAATTCTTTGAGTGAAGACGCGCGAGCACTCATTCACACTACAGAATAGACACTGAGATTCCTTGTTGTACATTTATAGTAGAGTATGATTTAAAACAGAGGTGGCAGCAGAGAGCACTGTGTGAGAATACACCACTTCCTGCAGGACATGCAGCAGCAGCTAAGTACTGGAAGACATGATATTTTTAAAGAGAAGCAATTTACAAATCTAAATAACTTTCTGACACACTCAGTGGTGGTCTCCTCTGCACCTGGACCCTCGGTGATCAGAACTCTTTAGCGTTTTATCACACGTCCCAGCGTTGACCTGACCATTAGACTTTGAGGTGTTTCACCTTCAGAGACGTGTTGTAAACTCTTGTGTTTTAAGGGCAATTAACATAAATACCAAAGAGTTAATCATTCCCATTGCTTCGTGGCCAGGAGGAACTTATCATATTTTATTTAAGCGAACATTAAATGCTAAAGGCTTTATCTGCCTCAATGACTAACAGGCAAAGATTTAATAATTTAACTTGACAAAATGAGACGTCTCTTTGCTGTCAGGGTTTAGGACTATAAAAAGCGAGAAGTACTTCTGATTTCTAATGAATATAGGGGGGTGGGCTGTGTTAGTATCACTGTCTGCTCTCCTACGGCTCTACAGCATGATGCCTGCAGAGCGGCCCAGCGTGATACATTGCTGGTGTAACACGGACAGGGAATAATACATTATATGGCTGCTGTCTCACTATGTCATTTTTGAGCCAAATGTAATACTGGATTCAAAAGGAATGGAAACTATAAAGGGTGGCCTTATACTTCCCTCCTGCTGGATCTATTTTTGGCTTTGACTTAAAGGGGTACTCCGGCAAAAATATTTTTCTTTCAAATCAACTGGTCTCAGAAAGTTATTCAGATCTGTTATTTTACTATTATTTAATAAAAAGTCTTCAGTTTTCCAGTACTTATCAGCTGCTGTATGCTCTGCAGAAGGGGTCTTTCCAGTCTGACACAGCGCTCTCTGCTACCACCTCTGTCCATGTCAGGAACTGTCCAAAGCAATAAAAAATCCCCATAGAAAACATTTCCTGCTCTGGACATTTTCTGACATGGACAGAGGTGGCAGCAGAGAGCGCTGTGTCATGGTGGAAAGAATACACCACTTCCTGCAGGACATACAGCAGCTGCTAAGTGCCGGAAGACTGGCAATTTTTACAAATCAACATAACTTTCTGAAATCAGTTGATTTGAAAGGGGGAAAAAAAAACTGAAGTACCCCTTAAATTGCAGTGATGACTTCAAAACATAGTTAGTTTCATGGTATTTCATAGAAGTGTCCTGGAAGGCCCCGAAGAAAAAAAAATATAAAATAAGCACTGAAATCTCATTATGAGTGCTAAGAAAAAATATCGCTTACTGTATCCAGGTCCAGTCTCCTGAAGGTAGCTATATAACAGCTATACTTAACTGTATACAGGTAAAAAAAAAAACACAAACACCATTATGTATCCCAAAATAGTTCAATAAAACTACATCAAATTTTAAAATTACTACAGTGGTCCCTCAACATACGATATTAAATGGTTCCAGGACGACCATTGTATGTTGAGACCAAAACTGTGGAAAACTGGTAATTGGTTCTAAATCCCCCAAAATGAGAAAAAAAATGAAAATTTAAAGGAAAATAAGGCGCTAACTAATATGGATACAGCAAGTCCTTACATATAACAGTCAGAAAGAGCTACAGGAGGGGGGATTTACGAAGTGTGCGCCAGGGAGAATGTGCAGACTTGTCTCCCTGGCTTACGCCTCCCATACGCCCAGTTTGCTGGATGGGCGGGCTGGCTGAGCTTTTTCTTGGGGGGGGCCTCCTCCCCCGCCTCATTTATTAAGATTTACGCCTGCTCGCAGGTATAAATCATGATGCAAATCTACACCTGCAGGTGTAGATTTGGTATGCCGGGCGCAGATTAGTGTGACCGGCCAGCCGGATTCACTGAGAGGCGTACGCCTCTTAGTGAATCCTGCCTGGGAAAAGGGGGTGGGGCTTAATATAAGACCGGCATACTTGTACGCTGGTCTTCGTTAATCCCCCCGAGAGACTCTAAATTTCTTTCTGTGTAGAGGACTGGAGCTTTTTCGGGTCCTGTACAGATCACACAGGTTTCCAGAAAAATAAAATGAAGCCGCCCACACCTGGTGCCCAAAGGTGCAACTCATCCTGGCACAGGTAAAGAGCAGCACAGGACATGTAGTATCACACTGTACTGTAGGGAGTAGATGCCAGATACACACAGCAGTACAGGACATGTAGTATTACACTATACTGCAGAGAGGAGATACTAGTCACACAGCAGTACAGGACATGTAGTATCACACTATACTGTAGAGAGGAGATACCAGACACACAGCTGTACAGGACATGTAGTATCACACTGTACTGTAGGGAGGAGATACCAGACACACACAGCAGTACAGGACATGTAGTATTACACTATACTGCAGAGAGGAGATACTAGTCACACAGCAGTACAGGACATGTAGTATCACACTATACTGCAGAGAGGAGATACTAGTCACACAGCAGTACAGGACATGTAGTATCACACTATACTGTAGAGAGGAGATACCAGACACACACAGCAGTACAGGACATGTAGTATCACACTATACTGTAGGGAGGAGATACCAGACACACAGCAGTACAGGACATGTAGTATCACACTATACTGTAGGGAGGAGATACCAGACACACAGCAGTACAGGGCATGTAGTATCACACTATACTGTAGGGAGGAGATACCAGACACACACAGCAGTACAGGACATGTAGTATCACACTGTACTGTAGGGAGGAGATACCAGACACACACAGCAGTACAGGACATGTAGTATCACACTATACAATAGAGAGGAGATACTAGACACACACAGCATTACAGGACATGTAGTATCAAGCTGTACTATACACAGGATAAACTAGACAGCCAACCAGTGCAGGCACTGGCAGGTCCAGTCTCCTGAAGGCAGCTATATAACTACTATACTTACTGTATCCAGGTCCAGTCTCCTGAAGGCAGCTATATAACAGCTATACTTACTGTATCCAGGTCCAGTCTCCTGAAGGCTGCTATTTAACAGCTATACTTACTGTATCCAGGTCCAGTCTCCTGAAGGTAGCTATATAACAGCTATACTTACTGTATACAGGTCCAGTCACCTGAAGGCCGCTATATAACAGCTATACTTACTATATCCAGGTGCAGTCTCCTGAAGGCTGCTATATAACAGCTATACTTACTGTATCCAGGTGCAGTCTCCTGAAGGCAGCTATATAACAGCTATACTTACTGTATCCAGGTCCAGTCTCCTGAAGGCCGCTATATAACAGCTATACTTACTATATCCAGGTCCAGTCTCCTGAAGGCTGCTATATAACAGCTATACTTACTGTATCCAGGTCCAGTCTCCTGAAGGCTGCTATATAACAGCTATACTTACTGTATCCAGGTCCAGTCTCCTGAAGGCAGCTATATAACAGCTATACTTACTGTATCCAGTCTCCTGAAGGTTTTTAGTCTTGTGCTGGTTGAGAAAAAAAGACTAAACATATGATGTCCCGGCCAGTACAGTGTGTCCCGGCTCAATGTGTCCATCAATCACATGACTGCCTTCTCTGTGAGCTCACATGACCTGGGATACACAGGACTTCCTGTGTTTAGTCTCTTTAAAAAAAAAAAAGTCTAATAAAAACAAAAAAAAAAGTAAATTGCAAATATGCTTTACATCACAACATCTCCTGCTAATTTAGTTTTCAAAGTTATAGCGACAGTGAGCCAGGATTTTTTTTTTAATGCCCCCCATTCTTACTTATCTCCTTGGCTTCCACACACATTCGGCCACTCCGCTACCCAGTGTACGACCACTTCCGCGGTCCAAGATGTGATGTCACTGCCGCACTCGACCATTCAGCAGCTGTCAATGGCTGGCTGTCAATCATACCAGGGAGAAGGCAGCGAGACATGTTGCTGCCTGAGACGGAGTTATTTGGGTCTTTTTGAATCCCTATATATTTCTTTGTAGTGCTCCCCCGGCGGCTCTGCACATTAGTTCGGCTCCAGTCAGGTCTTACAATTCGGGCTCAGTTCTTTGTAGTGCTCCCCCGGCGGCTCTGCACATTAGTTAGGCCCCAGTCAGGTCTTACATTTAGGGCTTTGTCTCTTGCAGACTGGTGCGTGTTTATAAATGAAATCTTTGCCTGTGATGACATCATATGGAAAGGCTTATTTGGTTATTGGCATCATATAGAGTAAAGCAGGTGTGCTGATCTAGGAAATGTCTTAGACCGGTGGTCAGACCTTTCCATTTCTTAAAGAACGTTTTATCCCTAAACTCATAACAGGAAAAACCTCAGAAGAAATGTCTCAGCCTGTGTCCCACATAAAACAATCAAAACAGGGATGTGGGAGCATATTGGAGAAAGGCACAGGTAAGTGTCACCATGGTGCGAGGACGTAGGCGATGGAACCCTGCCTCCATTCTGATTGGCTGCCGTTGATGTTTTCCATTCTGTATGACATGGATCTGCATTTACCTTGGCTTGTAATAGTAATGGACCCCTGAAGTTTTGCCTTGGAATGAATACATCTCATTTTTTTTATTTTATTTTATATTTCAAAGCTCCACATGCTTAGAATTATTTTGCTCAGCTAAAAGTCTTGGCTTTGACTTGACACTAGTTCTCTTGATGTAGTGATGATGTAATCATTGGATGCTTGTAAATATTTTATGATCCTTGTTTTGTTTTTTTTCCCCCTTTTTTTTTTTCTTTTTCCCCTCCTTTTTGTTTTCTTTGTTGCGGTTAGGGCCAAACAGATCGAAGCTTCAGGATATGCTGGCTAATCTTCGAGACGTCGATGAACTTCCATCATTACAGCCCTCTGTGGTGTCGTCTTCAAGACCTGCAAGCTCCCGACTCAGTGAGCAGGAAGTAAACCGAACGGATGAAGGTGAGCGCCTGAACATTGCAGACAGGCATCTGTGTTATTATTATTTCCCTGTGTTATTTCTCAATGTATGGACATCTATGGCATGGTTTCTTGTGCTTGCGTGCATTGGATGGGATTTTATCTACTGACAATTTCAGGTCAATAGCACTTTTAAAAACAAAATTTTACTTAGAAATATGTTGACATGTTTAATAATTATTTCACCCCTGTCAGTAATCATGAATACTGATCTGTGCGGTGCTAGTTCTAGGAGAAGAGTTGGTAGGTAAGTATAGTGACATAGGAGAAGGTTTGGTAGGTAAGGATAGTGATATAGGAGAAGGGTTGGTAGGTAAGGATAGTGATATAGGAGAAGGGTTGGTAGGTAAGGATAGTGACATAGGAGAAGGGTTGGTAGGTAAGGATAGTGACATAGGAGAAGGTTTGGTAGGTAAGGATAGTGACATAGGAGAAGGTTTGGTAGGTAAGGATAGTGACATAGGAGAAGGTTTGGTAGGTAAGGATAGTGATATAGGAGAAGGGTTGGTAGGTAAGGATAGTGATATAGGAGAAGGGTTGGTAGGTAAGGATAGTGATATAGGAGAAGGGTTGGTAGGTAAGGATAGTGACATAGGAGAAGGGTTGGTAGGTAAGGATAGTGACATAGGAGAAGGTTTGGTAGGTAAGGATAGTGACATAGGAGAGGGATTGGTAGGTAAGGATAGTGACATAGGAGAAGGGTTGGTAGGTAAGGATAGTGACATAGGAGAAGGGTTGGTAGGTAAGGATAGTGACATAGGAGAAGGTTTGGTAGGTAAGGATAGTGACATAGGAGAAGGGTTGGTAGGTAAGGATAGTGACATAGGAGAAGGGTTGGTAGGTAAGGGTAGTGACATAGGAAAAGGTTTGGTAGGTAAGGATAGTGACATAGGAGAAGGGTTGGTGGGTAAGGATAGTGACATAGGAGAAGGTTTGGTGGGTAAGGATATACACATAGGAGAAGGGTTGGTAGGTAAGGATAGTGACATAAGAGAAGGTTTGGTAGGTAAGGATAGTGACATAGGAGAAGGGTTGGTAGGTAAGGATAGTGACATAGGAGAAGGGTTGGTAGGTAAGGATAGTGACATAAGAGAAGGTTTGGTAGGTAAGGATAGTGACATAGGAGAAGGGTTGGTAGGTAAGGATAGTGACATAAGAGAAGGTTTGGTAGGTAAGGATAGTGACATAGGAGAAGGGTTGGTAGGTAAGGATAGTGACATAGGAGAAGGGTTGGTAGGTAAGGTTTGTCTGTTTGCAGATGACACAATAGTGTGCAATAGGGTTGATATTCCTGGAGGTGTCTAATATGGAAAATGATCTATCATTATTAGATCAGTGGTCCAAACAGTGGAAACAGTGCAGTTTAAAGGTTCCAAATGGGAAAAAATGCACTTGGGGAGCAGGAGGAATCTTCTGTCAGAGTATCATATCAGCTCTGTATTAGTGAAGACTTCAGAAGAGGACGACTTTAGGGGAAGGGATTTCAGGAAAGACTTAAGAATTGGAGTCCATATTGTCTGGAGGAAAGAATGGAAAAGGGGGAACATGCTTGAAACCGTTAACTGTGGTAAAGGACTAAAGGTTTAATAGGGAAGTGTTGTTAATAAAAGAAAAAAACGAAAACTGAACTCCAAAACAAGGGTCCATATCTAGCCGGCTGCCTTTTAACTCTGTGCGGCTCCAGGTGCTGGTAAAAGCTGGATCCAGTCCTGGGAAACTAGGGGAATTTTACCAGGACTGCATCCAGCTTTTCCCGACACCCGGGGAGGAACGGCACGGAGTTGAAAGGCAGACTGCCATATCGGTTTGAATATCACACCTAGTATCAGCTTCTGAAATGCCGTAGACCTGTGTGGAAGCAGTTCAGGCAGATTTGTAGTGCTGGACATCTGTATTTTCTTAGATTGTGGCACTATACGTCACATTAATATGAGGTTTCCGCCTTCTATCTGGATGTAGAAGTGACTGCTGCTGCACAATAGGATATCCCATTAAAACTGCAGTAAGACAATACAGAGTCCGGGCTTGCTCTGATAGGTTACAGTGCACACCCGATCCCTCGCCTACAGCTGCATACAGAGATAATAGTAATTTGTGCTAGTAAAGTTTCAGGCTTTGAGGATGTGACTAGTAGGAGGTAGGAGATGTCGCTGCTTGTGGCTGAGCCGCTCTCGTGATTCAACGGACTCCTCCACACGCTGCAAGAAGCCAGTTTCCAAGCAACAACCTTCCATACATTTTCCTTCTCTTCTCATCTTAATCTAAGCATCTGTCACATTTGTTGTGGCTGTCGCTGTATTGCAGAATCTTTTTCAAGGAGCTTCAAAAGAAAAAAATTAATACAGGAGCATTTTCGCATATGGAATCTGTTAACGTCTTGATACGTTGCAGATTGTGACCAGGTTCCTCTACATTTGTCTGCTGTCGCTTTAAGGACCCCCAATCTGACAGCTTGTGTTGTATCAGTGACCCTGCTGCGTTAGCTTCATGTTTTACAGCTGGTCTATTATATATTCAATGTCGGAGAAAACCTGTGAAATTCCGTGTTCAGATATTTTTTTTTTTTTTGCTCCTGAATATGCAGCAGCTGTGCAGTCTCTGTCTTGTGAGCTCAGACCTTTGCTGGCTTTCTGGGACAGGAAGTAGTTTTATAACAGCTATTTCTTATTACCTTATCTGCTGTCGGGAGGTTAAAGGGGTACTCCGATGAAATATTTTTCTTTCAAATCAACTGGATTCAGAAAGCTATTTGTATTTAACTTCTAATTAAAAATCCCCCCCCTTACCAGTACTTATCTGCTTTATGTCCTGCAGGAAGTGGTGTATTCTCTCCAGTCGGACACAGTGCTCTCTGCTGCCACCTCTGTCCATGTCAGGAACTGTCCAGAGTAGCAGCAAATTCCCATAGAAAACCTCTCCTGCTCTGGGCAGTTCCTGACATGGACAGAGGTGGCAGCAGAGAGCACTGTGTCAGACTGGAAAGAATACACCACTTCCTGCAGGACATACAGCAGCTGACAATTACTGGAACACTTGAGCTTTTTAAATAGAAACAAATTATAAATCTGTATAACTTTCTGAAACCAGTTGATTTGAAAGAAAATATATTTTCGTTTGTGTCCCTGTTACGAGCGCTCATAGTTACTGTGCGGAGCGCAGCTCAATATGCAGGTGTACTGAGCTGCAGCAGGGGCCCGGACAGCTGGCCTCCGCGGTCCACGTTCACACCGCGGTCCGCCAGTTGAGGACCTCTGTTATAGAGCCTTTAACCTAGTTCATACAATATATAACAGGGATGGGAAATCTTCGGCCCTCCAGCTGCTGCAAAACTACAATTCCCATCCCATTGACTGTCCAGACATATTGGGAATTGTAGATGTGCAACAGCTGGAGGCCCGAAGATTTCCCATCCCTCTTATATAAGGTTACCAGCCATTGTTTTATAAAGAAGCTGAAAAACTAAAAGCTCGAAAGTGTCGTTACATAGAAATATGTACATTTAAAATCTTATAAGACGCATGGCCTTGATCCCTTCTCATAGTTAATATTGACATAGAAGGATTTTTGTATCAGTAAATATAAGTATTTCCTTACCAGAAACTCTTTACTCTTTTCTGCAGTTGAAGCATTAACGTTTCCGCCATCATCTGGAAAGTCTTTCATCATGGGAGCGGATGAGGCATTGGAAAATGAACTAGGACTGGGAGAGCTGGCTGGACTTACAGTGGCCAATGAGGCCGACTCTTTGACATATGATGTAAGTTGTCATGATGGTCTTCGAGGGCCAGACTGATATATACTGTGGTATCATTTATCATTGTTTCAGCAGCATAGATGCTCTGACACAGGGGTGGTCACAGCTAGTCAGGAGACTGGATGTGGCCCACGGGCAAAACAATGCCCAGGTCTGTTCTAGATGAACAATAACTTGTGTTTAAACTTTCACAAGGGTGGAACCCACCCGACCCCCCAATAGAGCCTTAATACTTACCTCCTCCTGCCGGTCTCGACATTGCGAAATTGCTGCCCGCTCGTCTGCGCCTCTAATATGCAAATCAGAAGAGATGAGTCTGTTGTCCATAGGAAATCAGGCATTGGACTCCCCTCTTCTAATTTGCATTTTGGGCACACAGATGTGCTGCCTGCAATTTCTCTGTGGCGGGGACCGGCCTGAAGGTGTTAAGTATTGGGGCTCTATTGGGAATTTGAGTGGGTTCTGCCCCAGGCGCAGGGGTGACAGGTTCCCTTAAAGTAATTTATGTGGACTAGTACTACGGGTGCTGCTTCTTTTCTCTCCCCCTGTTCTTATCACAGACAAAGTCTGCTTTATAAAGGAATGTTTCCATTCCAATCATTGTCATTCCCTTCCAGCCCATGTCAGTTCATAATGGTTGTATGAAATTAGAAAAACATGGTTGATTTCTTCTATGGGATGTGTCTGGTAAAGCATAGGCATACCAGCGGTCCTTCCTTATGGCCCCTATACACATTAGACATGTGTCGGCAGATTTCAGTCAGTCTGGCCAACTATTTTGGGGGGATATGAATGCCTCCTCATTCCAACCCAGCAGATTATGTTGGAGGGATGAGAGGCAGGCATGTTGGATTTCAGGTGTGTGTAGGGACTGGGAGACATTGCTGTCACATAATATAAGCTACATAATATAAGAAAAATTTCTGGCTTCCTTAGGAAAACATTATATTACAGCCAGAGTATGAAAAAAATGAATTGCCCTGCTCTTCCTTCTGTTATTTGCCACATTTACGGCTTTGTGGTCGCATGTCTGTATGTTGTTCTTAATGGTTTCCGTTTCCGTCACAGATCGCAAACAACAAGGACGCACTTAGAAAAACCTGGAATCCTAAGTATACTCTTAGAAGTCACTTTGATGGAATACGGGGACTTGCATTCCACCCAGCAGAGCCTGTTCTCATAACCGCCTCAGAAGATCATACATTAAAAATGTGGAATCTGCAGAAGACTGCTCCTGCAAAAAAGTACGGCTCTCATTGTCCTTTAGATATAGTTTACATTTACATACATGCCTTACATTGTCTACCACCTATTAGAATGCAGGGCAGATGAATAGTCAGACATTGGTTCCCCTTGCAATAGGTGCTGGTCGGCAGGAGACCCCTGACAAGCCACATATCGCTAGGCCATTTGCTATTTGAAAATTCCTAGTCCGGATTTCACCATCTTCCTTTAAAGATTTAGATTTCATCATGCCCATGCTTTACCATCATACCTAAAGGCGTATTCCAGTGATTTTTTTTTTTCTTTCAAATCAAATGGTGACAGAAACTTATATAGATTTGTAATTTACTTCTAAATAAAAATATCAGGTCTTCCAGTACTTATCAGCTGCTGTATATCCTGCAGGAAGTGGTGTATTCTTTCCAGTCTGACACAGTGCTCTCTGCTGCCACCTCAGTCTATGTCAGGAACTGTCCAGAGCAGTACAGCTTTTCTATGGGGATTTGTTAGTGCTCTGGACAGTTCCTGACATGGACAGAGGTGGCAGCAGAGAGCACTGGAAAGAATACATCTGCAGAGCATACAGCAGCTGGTAAGTACTGGATTTTTTTAAGTAATTCATAAATCTGTATAACTTTCTGACACCAGTTGATTTAAAAACAATTGTTCTCCCTCATTACTGCACTCCATTTGGTCGGTTTCATGATTTATACGTTTGGTGGGACATAGACTGCAATAGACTATATACCAACAACATGTGTTTGCAAAACAGGACAAATATAGTCAATAGACAACTTATATCTGAATATTTTTTAAGGGTATCCCTACACAGCGGTAACAGGCTGGAAATGGGGCCTAATATGAAGCTGTTTGTATTAATATATGGAAATTATTATAGTTGCCTTCAATGCATCCATAATACTCGCCCCAGACATGGAATTTCTAATATCCAGCACTATTCTTTATATGTCCATGTGTAATGGAGTCATTGGAACTAGTCCATTCTGCAATTGCTGAGTCAGTGGATTCCAGGAGGCCTGAGTGTTGTACGTGGGGCAGCGGGCACTGCTGATGGTAAAGCGATGGAGGTGGTCTTCAATCTTCTGCTCCGTCCCTTAATTTTAGAAGGACAGACCCCCGTCAGACTATAGGAAACAAATGCCAGTGGACCTGCGTCCAGCTAATGGAACGTCGCTCAGAAGGTGGTCCAGTGTTCTTATATAGCGTTGGCGCCCGTGATCTGTCAGTACTTACAGCAGCTGTGGATGTTTTGGAGCTCACAGTATAATACGGAAGCCTTGCGTCTCCTTGGCAGGAGAATCTGACAGTCTACTGTACATCGTCACTGCTTAGAAAGTCAATAACATCGACTAAAAAAAGTCTTAATGGATGTTAATAGATATCCAGAGCAGCAAGTCGTGTAAAACGCTTCCAGGCATTGATTATCCTGATCTTAAGCAAAACCCTGGGAGTTAATTCTGTCTACTATTGTAAGCCAATGGCAGCAGCAGCTTAGTAGCCGCTTGGCTCTTGTTAAATATGTAACAAGCAATATGGTGAAGCTATCGATTGCACAGTAACTGAGGGATGGCTGGGACTTAAGAATCCGACCCGCTACGAGAGATGTCATCCAAGGACGGATGGAAGCTGCTGCTGTCCTCTTATAGTTCATCAGTTCTAATGCAGCAGTGTCGCGCTATGGGGGCCAACATGTAATGGGGGCCAATATGATCCCTCATGTAGTGACCATTGGTGGCATATCGATAGAATTTGACCCAGATTTTTCAAACTGGTTTAAAAGTTAAACTGAAACCACACCTAGTTTTAGACCTAACTTAAAAGAGAAGTCCATTGTCGGACATTTTTTTTCTCAAAGAGCCAGGGAGGAGGTGACTGAACATAAAATGCCCCTACCTCCCTGGCTTTAGCGCCGGGGTCCGCTGTCCCCCGCTCTGGTTCCCAGCCCATGTTTCATTTTAGGCCACACCCCTTGTTATTATACCACGCCCCTTTCCATTTTTCTTATCTGATTCACATCCATAGCTGTCAGCTATAGCGGGGAGTGTCCCTTATACCTCTGTGGGCTCATCTGTGCCACAGTTAGACAGGAATAGGACACTAACAGTATTTTGTGCTTCAATTCTACAGCACGGACACATTTTATTAATTTACTTGCTTCTATATACAAGCTTGGATTACAAGCACCCGTGTTCCCAGAACACATTGTGCTCGTAATCTAAGTTTTCGCTGCATCTGGCTTCACGTATTCCCATAGTAACACATCTTACTGCTGAATGCTTTGGCGTTGGCTAGTTGTGACCCATGTACCAAACCGTCCACTAACTCCAATGGTGATAGCAGCTGATGGACTCTCAGCAAGCGCCCAGAAACCAAGGCCGCTTACCCTTACCCTTGATGCATTGAGAACGTATATAGTGCAAAGTGCAGCCCAGACAGATAACAATAATGTAGCTGATGCATTAGACTATATATATATATATATATATATATATATATATATATATATATATATATATATATATATATATATATATATATATATATATATAGTGTGTGTGTGTGTCTTCATTCTGTGTTATCGCTTGCTATAGTCATGAAATTCTCATAAAACTTTTGTCTTCATTTGTAGGAGTGCGTCTCTTGATGTGGAACCGATATACACATTCAGAGCACACAGGTAATATACGTGCCCCAGTCACTGGTGGGCTTTAACTCGCTCAGTATTTTATATGTGTAAACGTTATCCTAGGTGTATTTCTGTGGGGTTATTATTACAACACATAACCACTGTTAGTCAAAAGGAACATGTCCTATTGTAAATGCAGTCTAATCTTCCAGCATCATGTTATACAGCACATTAATGTATAGTTTAAAGTGTAACGTTTTTTTTTTTTTGTTTTTTTTTTACAGAAATCAGTAGTATAAACGATTTTAAGAAACTCTATAAAAGGTTTTATTAGGCAAAAAAGCCTCTTTCTGTACTCAATAGGCACTTTTCAAGCCTCCCCCCTCACTTCTTATCTGTGCAGTATAAGGCAAACCCGTCTTCGTTACAGAGAAGCCAGTGAAGGCTGGTTCTGCTGGGTCCATTATATCCTATGGAGAGGGAGGGGCCGAGGGAGATGAGAGCATATAGAGGAGACATGAAGGTCAGCTGTTTATAGACTGTCTGGGCACATAAAACGCTGGATTCAGGGGTCAAAAAGGTCAGTGCTTATCTAGGAACTTGCTGAGAGAAGATTGCAGGGTGTTGTGCTGTGCAGGACTGCTCTGTGTTCACTCACTCCTCTCAGCCCCTCCCCTCTCCATAGAGCAGAATGGACACAGAAATCGTGCTTCTTCTCAATCGAGGAGGGGGGGGGGACTAGGAAGACAGCTTTTTCAGTACAGATGGAAACTCTTTTGCTAAATAAAACCTATTACAGAGTTTCTTAAAATCGCTTGTTCTACAGATATTTATTTTTTCAAAAAAATTACCCTGAAATGTCAGTTACGCTTTAAGGCAAAAAAGGAATTTGTAATTTTATTCATTACGGGGGCTTAGGAATCCAGTAAGCAGTCTGATTAATTGATTGACAGCTATATCTCTCTATATGTAAAGTTTTATACAGAGAAGGCTGTCAGTCACTAAGACCGCCCACTGGACTCGAAAACTTAAAATGTGTAGGGGTCTAAATCAGCACATTACACATTATACTGAATCTTTTCCGAGAGAACTATATATCGTCCTGCTCTATAACATGCCGCCTGAAGCTCAGACTGCTTATTTCCTTTATAGCGTAACTAAAAAGGGAATATGTGACACTCACTTTAGTGTCCCATCAAGCAGATACATTTTTACGTTTCCAGAGCTGATAGACTATGAGCCGAAACGCGTCCTTTCTCGATGTACCTGCTTGATGGGATACTAAGTAAACAAGCATAAACAAACTTTGGTGAGTGCTGGGATACTTCAGCGATCACATCAGACAGCTGGTCATCCCACTCTCAAGCTCTCCCATCCAGCCACTGCTGTATCTTCTGGCCACCACCTCCTCCAGAATGATTGGCAGCCAAAGGAGGCAGGGTGGCCGGAGAGCAGGATGCTGGATCAAACAGCAGAGCATTAGGTAAGTATGCACTGCATGTGTGATCTGGAAACTGACAGCACATCGGTGCATATCGGTGCTGTCTGTTTCCATGGCAGCATGAACCATAGGGGGGATCATTCATGTGGCCCAGCCGCCTAATTTTATTTTGCTGTGTAAAGGCATTGGGTATGAGCGCTGATCTGGCTAATCAGCACTCGTTTGCAGCTGCCCAAAAAAATGCTAATATTTTTGGGAGCTGGAAATTACATTTAATTTCCAAGCCTTTCTGTCACCAGCATTATGTGTAACACTAACATGTATATGAAGCATATATATGTAACACTATATGTAATGTGATGAGGTTCTTGTATATGTAGGGCTATCTATCTATCTATCTGTATATATAATATTTTTTTTTTCTTTTTTCAGGGGTCCTGTTCTGTGCGTGGTGATGAGTACTAACGGGGAGCAGTGTTACAGCGGAGGAACAGATGGTATCATCCAGAGCTGGAACACCCCAAATCCTAATGTGGATCCATATGATTCATATGGTATGTGGAGAAATGATAATACCAGGACTGGCAGACCATATACATGTTATCTGCCTGATTTGTTTCAGACTGGAGCCATAAGTGAAACCCATATAGCTGAGCACTGAATGGCATCCTGCAGCTTGAATTATAAGGCGTAGCGACTACAGAAGACAAACTAACCAGAATAAAAATACATATAATGCAGTTTAAAAAAGAAAAGTTCACCATGGCGTCCATAGCTTTCATAAGAAAAGGTTTCTTATGAGCGCCTCTTTTCGCTCTTGAGCCAACTTCTAAAGGTCCTATTAGACAAAGCAATTTTTAATGATAAACTATTGCAAACTAGATTGTTTATTGTTAACCTGAAATTGTACACTGTATTTCACAAAACATTAGTAAGTTATGATTTTTTTACTACAATCGTTTACTCCGTCTGATCCCAGCAAATGAAGGAGAGATGTGGAATTACACTGAGCGATTAGTGAACGAATGCGGAATAAGGGTGCAAACACACAGAATTTCTCGCTGCAAATTCACAGCGAAATCCGCTCCATATACCTGCCCATTCACTTCAATGGGCTGCGGATACGTCGTGTGTTTGTACCCTTACCGCGAACAATTATGATTTTGGTTTCTGCACCAAACGAACGATTTTTCATTAGTCGTTTGATCGTTGCCTGCATGTACACAAAATGATTGTTTAAATTTAAACAATATAATAATTCACACGATATAAGTTTAGCTATGACCACTTGTCATTGTGTAGGCGCTGGTGTACAATACCATACGACTTGTATTACACCGATGTTATTTACAAGGATTGGATTTTCTATAAGAAAGTGTTGATGTTTTCCTCCTCTCTCTCAATAGATCCTTCAGTCCTGCGAGGTGCGTTTGAAGGCCACACTGATGCTATATGGGGCTTGGTGTACAGCGCAGCTCACCAGCGTTTGTTGTCGGCCTCAGCAGATGGCACAATTAGAGTATGGAACGCATTAGAAGCCGCCCCTGCATTAAGCATATTTAATGATAACCAAGGTAATGGTGGTATTATGAGCAGAACGCGAAGATGCAGTGTTAGTGTTGTGCCTTATTCTATTGGTTATCTAGTAAGACGTATACACTGTGACTCTTATTGCAGAATGTTAATTATCCTGCCCCTATGGGGCATATTAATGTCAGATTAAAGCAATT
Organism: Dendropsophus ebraccatus; assembly: GCF_027789765.1. NCBI lineage: Eukaryota > Metazoa > Chordata > Amphibia > Anura > Hylidae > Dendropsophus > Dendropsophus ebraccatus. Next base: position 66,867,847 of record NC_091468.1, on the reverse strand, counting down.
TTTACTGTCTTACAAGACTTTAAGTATAGCAGTGTACACCTTACACAGTGCATTACTAGTGAATATTCTCTGAAAAATAATCAGTATGCAGTAATGGCTGTCTGCCCATCAGAATGCAAAGTAATGGACGCATAGAAGCAGAGCTGCAGCAGACACTTCTTATAGACGCCCAGTCCTTTACATGTATTACTAGATTTGGATATTGCGGTGTAGCTACTGTAATAGACTTGGCTATATTTAAAGTGACACGGTCACCCCCTTTTTGCATTCTGACATCTCTACACAGGTGTAAAGGGTAAATTTAGCGGTTTTCATACCTTATTTTATATCATACGTCATGGTGCTTGTTCAAGTTAAAAGAACTGCAGATTGTGTTAAGTGGGCGTGACCTCGCGGCATTAGCACCACTTAGCCTCGCCCACAGCACCACAGTTGGCCCAGCCCCCTCGCCGGCCATCGGAACAGGCTGGCTGAAAGGTCTAGACCCCACCCCCTTTACTGCGGCCAACCAATGGCCAATAGTGCCGTTGTGGGCGGTGCTAAGTGGCGCTAATCCCGCAAGGCCACGCCCACTTAATACAATCAGCAGTTGATAAAAGGACACTTTTTTACTTCAACAAGCACCATGACATATGATATGAAATAAGGTATGAAAAACGTTAAATTTACCCTTTACACCTGTGTAGAGATGTAAAAATGCACAAAGGGGGTGACAGTGTCACTTTTAAGTACAGTAATACCGTTAGCACTACTGACCATCTAATGTTGCTGACCCCACTGATATATCAGACTTGCAGTAGAATCCATGGTAAATATTCAGTTGTACTGTGGGGCACATGGAGTAGCTACCACCACTGCACTGCACATACAAGTCCTTAGGATACAAGACACTTATTACAGCCGTAGATTTTAGCTGCTTTATCTGTTCAGTACTATCTTAGGCCTCAGTCACACGTTTAGAGATTTTTAGGAACTGCGCTTTTAGTCCGCTAGCTAAATCCGTGATCCATTTAATACAATCGTGATTGCATCCGTTTTGACATCCATATCTGTATTTTTTTATTGATGTGCATCACATGACCACTTGTGTTCTCTGTTCAGGCATAGCAGAGCTGAGTGTATTGCCCCTTATTCCCCCCTCCCCCACCACCCTGGATGTAGTAGAGCCAAATGTGTCACACTGAAAGAAGCCTGCATGCACATAGGCACCTGAACTGGCATTGCTGTGGTAGTGTTTGACGGGGGTCAGTGAGGTGGGGAAGGTTCAGTGACACACTAGGCAGGAGTTTTAGCAGCACAGATCGTATTAATGTATGCATAGGATTCAATGTCCCCTAAAATTATGTGTGGGTGTGAATCCGCGATGCCCAACAACTTTGCGGGATGTGTGAATAAGGCCTTACTGTGCTTTCAGTGTTCAGTTTCTTTTTGTGGTAGGAAAGCCCCCATTCACCTATCAGAGAACTGACTGCCATGTACACAGACACCCAGTAAAGTGTATGCTGTGCCTTTTGCTTATTAAATACAGTGATGCCTGTGGGTGCAGGACGCCGCTCTTAAGTGTTTTTCATAATTGATGCTTGCAAGGGATTAATTTCATTTTCATCTTTCTCTAGAATTGGGAATCCCTTCCTCCGTGGACCTAGTAAGCAGCGACCCAGCTCACATGGTTTCGTCTTTTGATAGCGGACACACAAGTATTTTCAATATGGAAACACGGCAGAAAGTTCTAACATTAGAGTCTTGTATAGAAACAGGTATGTACTTCATCAGCACATGTCCCTGTAATTCTGTAACATCCAGAGGTCATACACATCACTTACACACACGTCTTTATGAATGTATATTCACATATTCCTTTAACCCTTAGGGGACACAGCCAGTTTTCATTTTTGCGTTTTCGTTTTTCCCTCCTCGTGTATATAAGGCCATAGCGCCTGCATTTTTCCACCTAGAGACCCAAATGAGCCCTTATTTTTTGCGCAACTAATTGTACTTTGCTATGGCAGATGTAATTTTTGCCTAAAATGTGCCGGGAAACCAGAAAAAAATTATATGTGTGGTGAAATTGAAAAAAAATAAATGTTTTTTTTTATTTGGGGGGGGGGGTTGTTTTTACTATGTTCGCCCTGGGGTAAAACTGACTCGTTATATATGTTCCTTAAGTTGTTACGATTACAACGATATGTAACATGTATAACTTATATTTGATTTGATGGCTTGTAAAAAATTAAAACCTTTTAAAGAAAATATATGTTCCTTAAAATCGCTCCATTCCCAGGCTTATAGCGCTTTTATCCTTTGGTCTATGGGTCTGTGTGAGGTGTCATTTTTTGCGCCATGATGTGATCTTTCTATCGGTACCTTGATTGCGCATATATGACTTTTTGATCGCTTTTTATTACAATTATTCTGGATTTGATGCGACCAAAAATGCGCAATTTTGCACTTTGGGATTTTTTTGTGCTGACGCCGTTTACCGTACGAGATCAGGAATGTGATTAATTAATAGTTTGGGCGATTACGTACGCGGCGATAGCAAACATGTTTGTTTATTAATTTATTTATTTATTTTTATTTATAAAATGGGGAAAGGGGGGTGATTCAGACTTTTATTAGGGGAGGGGATTTTGTGTTATTAAAAATACTTTTTTTCTTTTACTTTACACATATACTATAAGCCCCCCTGGGGTTAGGGTAATTACCCCCCTGGGGTTAGGGTTATTCCCCCTGGGGTTAGAGTTATTCTCCCCTGGGGGACTTCTAGTATATGCACTCTGATCTCTCATAGAGATCCATGCAGTATAGTTATACTGCATGAATCCATGAGATCGGTGTTCTATTACTTTTGGCTGCTGCAGCCAAAAGCAATAGAATGCCGAGCCGGGATCAGCGCCATTACGGAGCAGACCCCGGCCCGGGATGGATGCGGGGATCGCCCCCCCGCAATCGCGCCGCAGGGGGGCGATCCCCCCACTAGACCACCAGGTATGCATTTGAGCAAGTATTTAGAAGCAGCTGTCAACTTTGACAGCTGCTTCTAAGTACTTAATTAGCGGGCACGGCGATCGGACCGTGCCCGCTAATAGCCGCGATCCCGGGCTACATGCGGCACCCGGGATCGCAGCAGTTCAGAGGGGGGTCGCCGCGCGACCCCCCTCTGAACTCCCACAGCGGCACGAGGGAGTTAAACTGAAGAGAACAAAATTATCTGTGGTCCAGGCAGATGTCCTGAGCCTGCGCCTGCTTACCTTTTAATAGAATAAAATCTGTTATAATTCTAGAGCACTGTAGATAGTAAGGGGTCATTCACCGATTCCGTAAATACGGGCGATGAGCTATGGAACGGACTTCAGAGCTCCCGGCATCAATCATTCCTTATGATTCTGTGAGCTCTGAAACAGTTCAAAGGACAACTCAGGCGTTTTAGTTTTTTTTCCTTAATTAACACACATTACAAGGTTATATAACTTTCTAATGTATGTTTATTAGCTATCTCCTTATTACCAAGTCCTTGCGCATCACATGGCTTCCAGCTTGCTCAGCCCTGATTGGCTGAGCAGTCACGTAGCTGTGTACAATAATGCAAAGTTTTAAACCAAATTCCATTCCGTGCACAGACTGTAATGGCAGAACGTGTGAGGAGTGTGCCCTAAGGGACATTATTTCCTGGGGGGGAGAGGGGCTTCACAGCGATGGCAGAATCATGGTTTGAACCCATATGTTCTAGTCAGATGTTTAAACTTTACTGTGCTGCTACCAACCTGGGGCTTGTCAGGTCCTTTCCGGTCCCCGTTTCCTGGTCCTGTCTCCACACACAGGAAGTGTCTGCTCAGCTAGGCTTTGGCTGGGTGACAGACATTTCGACTCCATGAGTGGTAAAATAGCAGCGGCTTTAAACCACTGGGCAACCACTTTTAACGTTATTGATCTTTTACATACCTCCTCGCCAGTAAACAGGTTAATTGTGGGACCAAAAAAAGGACTAAAAGAATAATTTTTTAGCGCAAGTCCTTGTGTTTTAAAGGGGAACTATCAGCAGGTAAGACAACTGTAACCTGATAGCCCCCTAATGCGCAGGGGGCACCAAGGAGGAAGTTATGTGTCTCTTACCTCTAAACTGTTACCATGCAGTTAGTAGTTGAATCTACAGCCTGGAGCACCGTTAGGAGCGCTGTCCCTCCCCCATCACGTTGATCCGGCTCAGCTCAATGGGGGAGGAGCAGTACTTGTAATGTTGCTCCATATCGAGGATTACACTGTTAACAGCATGGGAACAGTGCAGAGACATATACCTTCCTCCTTGGTGCTCCCTGCGCTTTAGGGGCTATTGTCAGGTTAGATTTGTCTATTATTGATAATATGATAGTGTTTTGTTTTTGTCACCTTTTTATTTTTGCATATTTTGTGTCATGTGGTGTTCTGCATTTAGTGGATTTTGCGATGCAGCTAAGAACCCTGCATGAACCCAGACTAGGATTCTCCTCAACAAAGATATATGCAGCAGGGTAATGGAAGGAAAGGTTCTGAGCCGCTGGTACATATAAATACTGTGTATCTATGGAGACTAATATGCCTGACTTGCTTCTTCCTGTAGCTACGAGCTGCCAGATAAACCGAGTAATTAGCCATCCGACTCTTCCAATTACCATCACTGCTCATGAGGATCGGCACATCAAATTTTATGACAACAATACAGGTATGGACGGGACTGAAATGATTCTGTGCTGCTCAGCCTGGACTGAGAATATCTGGATGGCAGCTACAGCCTGTAATGCTGGGTGACGTTCACAATGATGGTTAGCAGGTGTCAGTGACGGTAAGACGTGGTAACAATGTACAGCAGCGATGACACTGATACACATGGATCATTACAGAGGCTGAGACCACTAGATGACGTCTGAAGTTCTCAGAAGCTTAACGTTTCCTTTCTTTCCTTTTTTCGTTGCAATGTTCTTTCCCTGTGCTACTTCTCTGCAATGTGAAAATATATTAGCACAGTGTATAGAAATAATGAGAAGAGATCCTGATGCAAAGACCCCTTGAAGCATTGCTCTGACTTATGTTACTTATACTTTACAATGCAAAAAAAAACTTAGATATCTATCTTATTATGGAATGTGTACAAAGCAAGAATCACAGCCTTAAATAGGCTTAAAGGTGAAGTCGGGCGAAATTTTTTATTAAAGTTATTGCCCCCCAAAAGTTATACAAATTACCAATATACACTTATTATGCTTTTTTCCCTGCACTTACTACTGCATCAAGGCTTCCTGGATAACATGGTGATGTCATGACCCGACTCCCAGAGCTGTGCGGGCTGTGGCTGCTGGAGAGGATGATGGCAGAGGGATGCTCAGTGTCCCCCCAGTGCCCTGTGTCCCTCAGTGTTCCCCTGCCATCATCCTCTCCAGCAGCCACAGCCCGCACAGCTCTGGGAGTCGGGTCATGACATCACCCTGTTACCCAGGAAGTGACATCACCCTGTTACCCAGGAAGTGACATCACCCTGTTACCCAGGAAGTGACATCACCCAGTTACCCAGGAAGTGACATCACCCAGTTACCCAGGAAGTGACATCACCCAGTTACCCAGGAAGTGACATCACCCAGTTACCCAGGAAGTGACATCACCCAGTTACCCAGGAAGTGACATCACCCTGTTACCCAGGAAGTGACATCACCCTGTTACCCAGGAAGTGACATCACCCTGTTACCCAGGAAGTGACATCACCCAGTTACCCAGGAAGTGACATCACCCAGTTACCCAGGAAGTGACATCACCCAGTTACCCAGGAAGTGACATCACCCTGTTACCCAGGAAGTGAGACCTTGATGCTGTAGTAAGTGCAGGGAAAAAAGCACTTTATAAGCATTTACCGTAATAAGTGTATATAGGTAATTTGTATAACTTTTTCAACAACGATCAGCCGAGGAAATGATCAGCTAATCATTGTGTTTTAACATGTTCAAAGATGATTGGCTGCCGGACATGCATCGATATTACATATAGCAATGTGCGTCCGGCAGTCAATGATTTGGCTGAGGAATGTGTAAAGTAAAATAATAACCTTTTATACTTACCTCTCCACGCTCCCTGCTGTCGTTGAAGCTTCTCCCCCATCTGAAACCATCTGTGCAGTGACAGGAGCTCAGCCAATCACTGGCCACGGCGCTTTCCCATCTCTGCCACTGATTGGCCTGTCACTTCAGAGAAGTCTTCAGCAGCGCCTGTAGGGAGGAGCTATAATGACATTGGGGGGAGCATGGAGAAGCAAAGTATATACAGCCAGGTCTGCACGGACATCCATAACTATATATACAGCCTTAGTTTCACGATCATCAAGAAGTCTAATAGGCTCAGTAAGTGAGTGTCGCCCTAGCAGAACATCGCTTGCTTACATTAAATGTCGGGCCATGTCATACGGCCCTTAGTATAGAAAATGTTTTATTTTCTTTTGCTAATATAATGTATTTCCCTCCTGCAGGAAAACTCATTCATTCAATGGTTGCACATTTAGATGCTGTAACAAGTTTAGCTGTTGATCCAAATGGATTGTACCTGATGTCTGGCAGTGAGTATTTCTACCTTGGTTATAGATGAACTTAATCTATGTGTGTGCATCACCGCTTATGGGAGGAATAATGAATAGCAACATAGTTATCAAAAGATCAATTGTGATGAGGCAGTATCACCTAAATACAGACATCTATAGTACATGTATGGATAGTTAGTGTAGCTGACAACTATGCCAAAGCTACGGTCAAACTGGGCCATGGCCTAGGAGCGTCTTGTCTGTCCTTTCCATGGGGACATCAGAAGTGGTGAACAGTGAAAGGTTGTATACCGACGCCTCTTTAAAGGGGTTATCCAGCGCTACAAAACATGGCCACTTTCTTCCAGAGACAGCACAGCTCTTGTCTCCAAGTCATTTGCAATTAAGCTCCATTCAGTTCAGTGGAACTTAGTTACAAAACCTGCACCCAAACAGGAGACGAGCAGTGCTGTCTCTGGAAGAAAGTGGCCATGTTTTTCTAACCCCTAAGTAAGTTACAAAACCTGCACCCGTTTTTGTAGTCATTTTAGAAAATCCCTTTAAGCTTGCAGGAACTACTTCAAGTGGGAGAACCAGAGGCTGACATGCCTATTTCCATCCATCAAGATGTCTCCTAGCGTGAAATAATATCTGGTTTTGATGATCAAATTGGAATAATGTGCAGTTTCTGCAACTTTCATTTATTTTTATTTATTTTTCTTACAGGTCACGATTGTTCAATACGCCTATGGAACTTGGAAAGCAAGACCTGCATACAGGAATTCACCGCCCACCGCAAGAAATTCGACGAGTCTATTCACGACGTGGCATTCCACCCATCCAAATGCTACATAGCCAGTGCAGGCGCAGACGCCCTCGCCAAAGTTTTTGTATGACACCATGCGTCCCCGTAGTTTTTAATTTCCCCCGAAGCAGCCACATTGAAAGCAGAGACGCGCTACTTATGAGCGAAGATTTGATTTAACCGGCCTTTTTTTTCTTTCCTTGTGTTCAATAATCAGGAAAAGATGCAAAAAAAAACAAACACAGAAAGCAATGTCGTGGGCTTAGTTTTGCAGGGTGCTGTTTTCTAAACTAAACTAATGGTTTGTTCAGGGTGCTGTGAACTGGACTGGTGCTTGGAGCCAGGATTCTGTCTTTCAAATGACCTCTGAGCTACAGTAGCAGCATTTTATTTTTGAGAGTGCACATTTGACCAGGCAGGCCTGGATCAAACTAGTCTCCGGTGTATTTTGCGGTTGTGGCAATTGGGACAAAATTAACAAACACAGCCAGTGGGACGGCGACTAACTACAATATAGGAAACACAGTACTCACCGCTCCCCTTTCTCACTTACAGCTCTCTCGCAAGCGTATTTGGTGGAAACCATGGACCTCTTACTTACCAGTTCTCATAGTGGAGCTGTTGAGCTGAGAAAGGAAGCGTTTCCCAGTCCATTGGGCCGCTAGTAACCAGTGAAGTCAGTGTAAGAAAAAAAAAAACAACAGCAACGAAGAACACACTTTCTCTTTTACCGCTTTGTTTAGTATCCGTTGTGTTGTGTTCTTGGAATGTACTTCTAGGTAAAATACCAAAATAAATTTCTAAAGGGTTAAATGTGTTGAATACATTAAAGGTCCATTGTAATATCACCGTTAGCATGGAAGACTTCTCGCCAACATAACAGCCGCGTGTCCTGGGTTTTTAGAGGCTTTTTTACCCTGACAGTGAGGTTCCCTAGAGCAACAAATTTGTATTGTCTTCGTGATTTTTTTTCTTTTTTTTTCTAATTATGAATATACAATGTCCTCGCGTAATCCTGAGCAACTCTGCTGCTTCTGTCTTGTAAATAAGTCTATTTAGTTTAATATTTGTCACCAGGCACATAAGAAATAACTTACCCCGTGCAAACGTTGGGCACATGATGCTGTTGTTGCATTGTGTACCTGGATGCATAAATCTAGACCTGCCACTAAAATATATTGCTGTCATTCAGCCATAATGTTGAAATGTACAAAGAGCAATGGCTATACTGCAGGGGTTGTCTAAGATTTAGTTAAAGGGGTTATTCAGTGCTACAAAAACATGGCCACTTTCTTCCAGAGACAGCACCGCTCTTGTCTACAGTTTGGGGCAGGTTTTGTAACTCGGTTCCATTAAAGTGAAGGGAGCTTAATTGCAAACAACTCATGATTTGGAGACCAGAGCGGTGCTGTCTCTGGAAGAAAGTGGCCATGTTTTTGAAGCACTGGATAACCCCTTTAAATCTTTGAAACAGCACCAAACTGTGGGCCATGTAAGGTATTGCAGCCCTATTCATGTTAACCAGTAGAGATGAGCGAACCTCAAACCCAAACACTCAGTATTTGATTACCCGTGGCTGAAGAAGCTGGGTGCGGCTCTATGGACTCTTGGAAAACATGGATACAATCTATAGGTGGCATGCATATTTTGCTGGCAGCCTTAAAGGGGTTATCCAACGCTACAAAAAAATGGCCACTTTCTTCCAGAGACAGCACCGCTTTTGTCTCCAGGTCAGGTGCGGTTTGCATTGAAGCTCCTTTCACTTTATTGAAATGAAGTTACAAAACCTGCAGCCAAACTGGAGACAAGAGCGGTGCTGTCGCTGCAAGAAAGTGGCCATGTTTTTTTAGCGCTGGATAACCCCTTTTAAGGCTGTATCCAACTCAGACAGCCACCAGTAATCAAATGCTTAGCGTTCAGGTTCAGCATGCTCAAGATTCTCTCATCTCTATTAACTTGGCATAGCTGCAGTAGCCAACACAGCCCATGGCCAAAGATGGCGCTGTTTGTGGGGGGGAAGATAGGCCCATTGACAGCCCTCTCGAACAGGTTGCTGGTTTAGTAGACTTCCAAGAATATATTTATTAAATCATTACGCATTAAGTCATGTTTGTTCTAAACCCAGATGAGACACACATAGGTCAGAGAGGATAAGTCTGTATGGAAGTGACCTAGAAGAGCCAATAGTTCTGCAATATATAAGTAATACCACCGCCTGCACTGTTCCTGCTGTTCCTCATTTTACTGACTGATCATGGTGAGACTGAACACAACCTATGGCCCTGGTATAACAATGCTCCTGGACTTTATACACACTGATCTCCTGTTGTTGCTAAGTCTTTCTCAAAGTGGCTTAGGGGGAAAAAACTTTTTTTTGTAAAAGTGGTATTTGTGCAAAGTACATTTAAATGGCTGCATATCTAAGAAAAGAAGACGAAACCAAGCGAACAGAAAGGCCACCGATTTAACACAATGATTTTAATATCTTCGGTTTGTTTAAAGGAAAGAAACGAGCTATGTGGCTTTGTACTTAGACATTGAAATTGTGGATTATTTGTGTATTTGACATTTTTTGTTTTTTCTTTTCTTTTTTTTTTCCTACTTTCTTTTTAGACTAAGTAATTACAAAGATTTATTTGGAAATTCTAAAAAAAAGCTATGTATATTATATATAAATATATATATATATTGTAAACATATATTAAATGTGTTGAGTATGGGATGACTCAAGGGGTGCATTTTAATCTTTTTGTATTGAGTTCTTCTAAGTGTACACAAAGATAATGGTATGGGTATGGACTTGAGTATTTTGCTGTTACATACTACTATATACAATTTACAGCTGTTTCAATTGATGTACATACATCTTAAGTTGGCATGCTTGTTTTATGACTGTAATATTTAGTTGATTAAAACCTGAATGTAAGTAAAAAAAAAAAAAAAAAAAAATACCGGCTATTTAAACTCAAGCAAGATAAATTCCACCTTGCCATCTGTTGTAGTAAATTATAGGAGCGGATAGAAGGTGCCTTTAACGGAGAGCCTTACGGCAAACGTAACCTACTGATCATATACGCAAAACCAAGACTTAACACGGAAGTCGTGCAGAATCTCATGTGCAAGTCGTATACGTATGTTCCAGTGTTCACAAATTTTTTTTTATTTTTTTTTTTTATGTACAAGGGATTGGAAATTTGGGAAGTATATTCACCTGAGGGCATCCATTTTAGTAAAATGCACATTTTTGAAATTTTTTTTTTTCCCCCTCCATTTTAGAACATGCAATATCCAAGCCTTTGCATGTTCCACTATTATTATTTTGTGAATGTGTACATATATATAGACGATATATTTGGACTGTAGAAACTTTTGAAAACAATGAAATTTAGATTTGCAATCGACCGCGTGGAGAAATCACTTTTTTTTTTTTTTTTGTTCCGAGCCTCCTTTGAATCTCTGAGTATTGGTTATGTGAATTGAAATAAATATGGATGAGTGCTGGGTAAAGTCAACTTGCCATGGTAATGTTTTTATTTTCAATATTAATAAAGGGAAGACTACTTGGGTGAACGGATTGTTATTGATGTGTAGATTAAACAGCAGCTTTTTTTTTTTATTTTACAATTATTCTATGTGGATGAAATGTCTAATTGTTTTGTCCTTAAAGGGGGTATTCATCTCAACTAACACAGCTACTGCAAAAAGGGACAGATGCCTCACCACAATATGGACTCTTCCACCATCTGAGCAGAATCTTATTCCAGAAAAAACACAGTGACATCCAGCACATCCAAAAACATGCTAAACTATTGAAGATCCATAAAGCGTATTACATCAGAAAATTGTAAAAAAAAAAAATCCAACGCGTTTCAGGCAGGAGCTCCCTTTTTCACAGACATGATAACATAGTTACACTTTTAGGACTTAGAGAGTTAAATATTTTTGCACATACATCCTGATGGCTGCTCTTTCCCTCCCATTACTAACAGCTCACTCATTGTCTAGGTTACCGACCACCACACTGCTCTAAAAGTGGTCTGCCTGATGCCTATATAGTTCTAATGTAGATTTAGTTTGTATATTCTGTATATTACTTTAAATATGTATACTACTTTTATATATACACCCATCAGAAAACTGCTTGCAGAGCAGAGTGGTGGTCGGTAACTTAAGGCCCTATTCCAAGAGCTGTGTTGACGAGCAAACAAGCGACAGCAGCAGATCGTTGCCGTATCAGTCGTTTGTTTTTCAACAAACGACTGCAACATGAACAATGTCGGCTGAACGTTGCCTTCTATTCCACGGGACAATTATCGGAGAAGGAGTTACGTTTGATAAGTGAAGGTATTTGCAAGAATATTTAACTTGATGAGTCCTACAAGTGTAAATAGGTTAGCTGAGATAAGAGCATCCCTTTAAAGGGAACCTGTCGCCAAGACAATGCTATCTAATCTATCGCCATCATGTTATAGAGCAGGAAGAGCTGAGCAGATTGATATATAACTTTGTAGGGAAAGATTCAGTATAAGTTATAACATGTAGATTGAAATCCCTGATCATTCTATGTTAGGAGTCCAGTGGGCGGAGTCACTTAATGGACTGGACTCTTTAGCATGGAAGCATCAGAGATTTCAATCAATAAATTACAAGTTATACTGAATCTTTTCCCATAATGATACTATATATCAATCTGCTCTATAACATGATGACAATAGCTTAGGCAGCGTTTTCATGGTGACGGGTTCCCTATTAAGTGTTATTGCCTTATTACATGAGGTTGAAAAAGTCTATATCATCCTGAGTAATAAGGTCAGAGGTCAGCCGACATGAGCATTTTCTAGGCAAATCACATGGTTTTACACCATCAGACAATTAATAGATGACTTGCTGCTGCACATTACCATGTGTAATAGGTGATGTGTGACTGACGGATAATACAAGGGCCAGGTGGGGTATTCAGCCGTCATCTGCCACCCTGCCTGCTGCATAAATAAGCCGTGTGATAGGCTGAGTGAGTGCAGATCTAGGGGCCACGCTCTTATCAGGCAGGCGTTAGGCTGTATTCTGTAATAATGTATGAGCGCTGGATGATCACAGAAAACCTGACCATATCCTGGAGGATGGTTATAGTTGTGGGTATGGAGGGGAGCTTTTTATTAGAGATGAATAAAATACTTGAAGGCCGGGTGGTTCACTGCGTTCTTGCTCTCTGTTTAAGGTAGAGTATGGGTACTATTACACAACGATTCGGGCGATTATCGCTCCGTGTAATAAATACAACAATCAGCCGATGACAACGATCATCGGCTGATCGTTGATATAGGTTAGAACTAGAGATGAGCGAACCTGGAGCAGCTGGAGTCCATCCGAACCTGATCGTTCGGCATGTGATTAGCGGTGGCTGTTGAAGTTGGATAAAGCCCTAAGGCTATGTGGAAACATGGATATAGTCATTGGCTGTATCCATGTTTTCCAGACAACCTTAGAGCTTTATCCAAGTTCACGGTAACGATGTCCCTGCAGCCCTTGTTAAGCGATTATCGGGCCGTGTAATAGGCCCAGTAAACAAGCGCCGATCTAGTAGATTGCCGCTCGTTTACAGGTATTATCTGGCCCCCATCGGCCCGTGTAATACCACCGTATGTGCTTAATGAGAAACCGGTTTGTGTGCATCTGTTTGGATCTGTTTTTTCTATTGACTTATATTATGAAAAAAAGGATCCAAACAGATTTGTTTGTGTTTTTTTTTCCTACACTTAAATATGATCCACATCTTTGTATACACAAAAAAAATCTGATGTTTTGATTTTTTTTTTTTTTTTTTTTTTTACGGAAGTCAATGGAAAAACTGATGCAAGTGGATGCTGTATACTGTCCTATTACCAGACTGAGTATACAGCTATTACTGGTAAGATGGTCAGATGCTTATTCTGTGTCACACACGGATATCACTAGTACTAAAAAACCCTTTTGGATAGTTATGGATTAATGCTGGTACTTCTACGACATAATCTAATAGCAAAAACTGTAGCACAGTATCCAACTGCGTATACCAGCTATATACCAGTACACTGTACCACTATCCGGATACCATATAATACAGGTATATTGTATGTAATATAATTTTTTTTTGCGCGTGAGATTACTAGTCCAGAAAAGTTTTTTTTTTGGGTGGGTGTTAGCAAGTCGCCAACCTAATGGTGTGTTTACTCTAACAGTTTTTTCTTTCGTTGTTGCAATTATTCAAAACAAAGCCAGGAAGGGATTTGAAAAGAGGAGAAATCTGTTCCTGGCTTTGGTTTCAATAATTGCAATGGAAAATCTGTCTGTGTAAACGCACTCTAAGCCCTGCACCTGCTCTGTCCCTGCCCCAGCAGAGAATCAAGCATCAGGTGACCCTAGTCTATATACACCCAGGTCACCTGATGTGGTCAGCCAATCACTGCTACACCAGCAGTCGTCATGGCTGCGACATAGAAGGAGGTGCCAGACCCTTCCCTGCATGTTTATTGGCTGTTTAAAGGGAGGAGACTCGCCATTTTACATGAGTACCATGTGGTACATGTTAGAGTATTAAGTATTTTCCAGCGCCCCGATACTCAAGCAGGAACCCCTGTAATATCATACTAGTCTCTGCATTTTCTGCAGAGCTTCTGTACCTTCAAACCTATTGCTCACTATGAGGGGCCGCTGATTATTTCTGGTCCTGGATACAGGATGAGGCTTTTAGTGCCTCCCTGGTCCTGCAGATGGCGCTGCATGCAGTATCATCAGACACTACACATGGGGGGTATAAGGACCCTGTTATATTAGGTGGTACTGGTAGGGAGGGGTTCTCTAATATACAGGGTTTTGTACATTTTAGTAGGAAATTCTCTCCGGCAACCAGCGGAGTTCTTGGAAAGTCCTTGTCCTGGGTCTGACTTTCCTGCAGCCATCAGACGTTTCCTTCCTCTGACCTTGTGGATTATATTTGCTCATCTTAAGATGCAGCTTTCCTAACAGGGAAGTCATTATTCTTGGGTGACGCCTCAGAAGGTGACATGTGAGCTCCATGTTTTATGACCTGAATCCCTCTCTTATACCAGGAGTGAGAACTCCGCATAGACGCAGGCCCAGACCTCATCCAACCATGGTGTAAAGTGAGACTGGCTCAGTCGCCCCCGGCAACCAATCAGATTCCACCAAAGAGTCTGTGAGGAATGAAAGGTGGAATCTGATTGGTTGCTAGGGGCGACTGAGCCAGTCTCACTTTACACCATGTCTGATAAATCTCCCCCTTATTCCTATATTTATGGCTTTTCCATTTTCCTTTGCTCAATTAATGTATAGTTGCACCAGTAAGGCCCTAGTCACACATCTGCAATTGCGGACAGAAAATAGGATCCATGTATTTCAGTGGCCCCATTCACACCTCTGTAGTTGTGTACAGGGCTGTGATGTGTGCTGCAAAAAAAGACTGGCCCTAGTGCTGATGAACGTCCTCCACGGACACTCTAATAGAACCCTATGGGATTGGCAAAAATACGGCTCCGCAAATAGTGACTAGATTATTATTACCTCACTTTTCCATACGGATTCAATATGGATGCAAAAATAGCGGACTGAAATTTTAATTGTAAAAAATATAATTAACGATGAATAATGGTTATTATTTTAAAGCAACGTCTGTTATATTACGGATAATGGCGTTTTCTTACATAACGTCCATTATTTGCTGTTTAAGGCTATGTTCCCACTACGTAAGAGACCGGCCGTTCCGTGACCTGGCCGATCTCTGCAAAGAACATTCCGGCCGGTACTTAAAGGGGTTGTACAGTGACATTTTTTTTTCATTCAAATCAACAGGTGTCAGAAAGTTATACAGATTTGTAATTTTCTTCTATTAGATATCTCCAGTCTTCTAGTACTTATCAGCTGCTGTATGTCCTGCAGGAAGTGGTGTATTCTTTCCAGTCTGACACAGAGCTCTCTGCTGCCACCTCTGTCCATGTCAGGAACTGTCCAGAGCAGCAGCAAATCCCCATAGAAAACCTCTCCTGCTCTGGACAGTTCCTGACTCGGCCAGAGATGTCAGCAGAGAGCACTGTGCCTGAATGTAAATAAACAACACTTCCTGCAGAATATACAGCAGCTTATAAGTATGGGAAGACTTGATTTTTAAAAAGAAGTAAATTACAATTCTATTTTTTTTTCTCGCTGGACTACCCCTTTAAGTACCATATGATCTTTCGGGTTGCAGTGTTCTGATGCAGACGCATCAGCGCTTCACACAGCACACAATGAAGCAAGCGGCTAGAGCCGCTCGCTTCATTGTGTGAACTGACAGGTCTTTCTGCCGCGGCAATTCAGTGACATGTCAGTTCTTCGCTGCGCCGTATGGGATCACAGCCGGGATCCCATAGCAGTAAAGGCAGTGTTCCACCCCGCACAAAGTACGGCAGTTTTTGATGATTGCAACAACGGACGTACTTTTATGTAGTGTGAACATAGCCTAAGGGTGCGTTCCCATGCACAGGATCCGCAGCAGATTTGATGGTGCAGATTAATGTAACTAAATGACTGAACAGAGCAATCTGCTGTGGATCCTGAACGTGTGACACACCCTAAAGGGCTCTTCCTCTCTAACATAGCTTTTGATATGTTGCTGCCCATGGTGAGACTAACAATTCCTTCCATACTTGTTATTATCTATACAGTCTCCTTCCCCCAGTTCTCAGCCACTGCTTTCTGCTGAAGACACAAAAATCTGTGCTTGATCTTCTCTCCCCCTCCTCCTTCCCCCACCCTTCTGAGACAGCTGATGTAAACAAGTCCCTGATTGGCTTTATCTGCAACTTTGTAGCTTTCTAATGCTGTGAAGGTTATTCTGAGGTCAATGTTGCAGAAAAAGGCTGCAGGGACTTGTTTACGTCAACTGTCTCAGAAGGGAGGGGGAGACAGAGATAAAGGCTCACACAGATTTTTGTGTCTTCAGTAGAAAGCAGCAGCTGAGAACTGGGGGAAGGAGACCGAACAACAATTCCTTCCATACTTGTTAATATATATTCAGTCTCCTTCCCCCAGTTCTCAGCTTCTGCTTTCTGCTGAAGACACATAAATCTGTGTGAGCCTTTAAATCTATAATGCTTTCTGACACCAGTTGATTTGAAAGAATCATTTTTTTTAAATAATCTGGACACAAAAAAAAAGGAAAACAAAGTACAATGATAAGGGTGACTTTCATTTTTCTCTTTTTCAAAACATTGGCCCAGATTTATCAATGTGAGACAAAAACACAAAGCAACCAATCACATCCCATAGTGAGAAATGTAAGCTGAGCTGTGATTGGTTTCTCTTTGTCTGAGACATATTTGATAAATCTGGGCCAATGAGCATGTGTGTATCTATTGAGAGAAGAGGGGAAACAGGGAGAGGTGAGTATGTAGGACACCGATCGGGACCATCTAGCCTTTTTCCAGGAGTCTCCAAGTCATTCTGAAAGAATTGGCAAATGTGTTAAAGGGATTATCCATCACTACAAAAACATGGCCACTTTCTCCCAGAGACAGCACTGCTCTTGTCTCCAGTTTGGGTGCAAGTTTCGTAACTCAGTTCCATTGAAGGGAATGGAGCTGACCTGGAGACAAGAACAGTGCTGTCTCTGGAAGAAAGTGGCCAAATTTTTGTAGTACTGGATAACCCGTTAAAATTACTAAAGCAATGAACTGAAATCATTCAAAGAGAATAAATTCCTACTATCTGGGCACCTGTGAGTACTTTCTTGAGTTTAATCATTTCCACAGATTACCACTAGGTGGAGACATTACACCAGTAACTGCATTTACAATTTGTTTATCACCATAATTATTCAGGTTTACAACAAATATTACATTTTTTATGGTGCTCAGTCCTAGTGGTTTTGTAATATTTTACATACATCACAGATTAGATCCATTAAAGGGGTTATCCACAGTTAGAAAAACGTGGCCACTTGTCTTTTGTAATTAAAGATTTTCGCTGGAGTACCCCTTTATCATTTAAATGAACTGGTTTCAGAAAGTTATATAAATTTGTAATTTACTTCCATTTAAAAAATCTCTAGTCTTTCCATACTTATTAGCTGCTGTATGTCCTGTAGGAAAGGTTTTCTTTTTAGTCTGACACAGCGCTCTCTGCTGACATCCCTGTCCAAGATAGGAACTGTCCAGAGCAGGAGAGGTTTTCTATAGGCATTTTTTTGTTGCTCTGGACAGTTCCTGACATTGACAGAGGTGGCAGCAGAGAGCACGGTGTCAGATGCAAAAGAAAACACCACTTCCTGCAGGACATAAAGCAGGTGATAAGTACTGGAGGACATGAGATTTTTAAATAGACGTAAGATACAAATTTATATAAATTTGATTTGAAAGAAAAATATTTTCACTGAAAAAAAAAACCTCTTTAAGCTCCATTCACTTCAATGGAACTGAGTTATAGAACCTGCACCCAAACTGGAGACAATAGCTTTGCTGTCTCTGGAAGAAAGTGGCCGTTTTTCTCTAACCCCTTTTAAGCTATTGCCTATAAGCCCTGCTATTTTCTGTTAGGCTGGTCTAGGTGTTTTTCAGAAAAGAAAATGCCACTAAAAACACCAAAATGGTATTTTTAGGAAGTCAAAAATGCTGTGGCCAAATGTTAGGTGAAAGTCAATGTGGAAAAATAAAATGCAATATTTGACATGGTGATGGTGTTTTTCAGGGTGGAGTTTTGTCAAACTGCGGTGGGGGACTGGGTTCCACGTTTTACGACACAAACATTGATTATAGAATCACATGTACTGAAAATATTCAGGGGATAAAATGGCAGAGGGGGAAAAAATCCATAGTAATGTACACTAAAAAGATAAAACGACGGCAGTTTTTTTGTTGCTTTTATCAACCCAAAATACACCAAAAGCCACGTCTAAGGGAAGTCTTGCGGTAGCAATTCCCATTGGTTATAGTTAAAGGGATACTCCAGCGAAAAATTTTTTCTTTCAGATCAACTGGTGTCAGAAAGTTATATAAATTTATAATTTTCTTCTATTAAAAAATCTTAAGTCTTCCCATACTTATTAGCTGCTGTATGTCCTGCAGGAAATGTTGTTTTATTTACAGTCTGACACAGTGCTATCTGCTGACATCTCTGGGCGAGACAGGAACTGTTCAGAGCAGGAGAGGTTTTTTATGGGGAATCATAAGAATATGGGGCACAGTAGATGGACCCAGTGGTATTTTTCTGCTGATAATCTTCTATGTTTCTTTATATACTATAGTTGTTCAAATGATTTCTGCAAAGTGACTAGTTAAAGTGATAGTCCCCCCCCCCTTTACTCCATGTGCGGTTCTCTGCACCAATAAATTTAAATAGTTTACAAAAATAAAATTAGATGGAGTGGGACAAGGAAGAGCAGCTCTAGCTTCAGGCATTTCATTCCTCCAGTGGTGCAATGCTTTATTCTTCCTGTGGTGGCACTGCAGTAAAACGGAACACTTGCTCCCCCACAGATTAGTTGATTGCTGGTCTCCTATAATGGGGGCACTATGTAAGGTGTTATTGCTGGGATCCTATAAGGGGGCACTATGTAAGGTGGGATTGCTGGGGTCCTATAATGGGAGCACTATGTAAGGTGTGATTGCTGGGATCCTATAAGGGGGCACTATGTAAGGTGGGATTGCTGGGGTCCTATAATGGGGGCACTATGTAAGGTGTTATTGCTGGGGTCCTATAATGGGGGCACTATGTAAGGAGTTATTGCTGGGGTCCTATAATGGGGGCACTATGTAAGGTGTGATTGCTGGGGTCCTATAATGGGGGCACTATGTAGGGTGTTATTGCTGGTCTCCTATAATGGGGGCACTATGTAAGGTGTGATTGCTGGGGTCCTATAATGGGGGCACTATGTAAGGTGTGATTGCTGGGGTCCTATAATGGGGGCACTATGTAAGGTGTGATTGCTGGGGTCATATAATGGGGGCACTATGTAAGGTGTGATTGCTGGTCTCCTATAATGGTGGCACTATGTAAGGTGAGATTGCTGGGATCCTATAATGGGGGCACTATGTAAGGTGTGATTGCTGGGATCCTATAATGAGGGCACTATGTAAGGTGTGATTGCTGGGATCCTATAATGGGGGCACTATGTAAGGTGTGATTGCTGGGATCCTAGAATGGGGGCACTATGTAAGGTGTGATTGCTGGTCTCCTATAATGGGGGCACTATGTAAGGTGAGATTGCTGGGATCCTATAATGGGGGCACTATGTAAGGTGTGATTGCTGGGATCCTATAATGAGGGCACTATGTAAGGTGTGATTTCTGGGGTCCTATAACAGGGGCACTATGTAAGGTGTTATTGCTGGGGTCCTATAATGGGGGCACTATGTAAGGTGTGATTGCTGGGATCCTATAATGGGGGCACTATGTAAGGTGTGATTTCTCGGGTCCTATAATGGGGGCACTATGTAAGGTGTTATTGCTGGGGTCCTATAATGGGGGCACTATGTAAGGTGTGATTGCTGGTCTCCTATAATGGGGGCACTATGTAAGGTGTGATTGCTGGGGTCCTATAATGGGGGCACTATGTAATGTGGGATTGCTGGGGTCCTATAATGAGGGCACTATGTAAGGTGAGATTGCTGGGATCCTATAATGGGGGCACTATGTAAGGTGAGATTGCTGGTATCCTATAATGGGGGCACTATGTAAGGTGTGATTGCTGGGGTCCTATAATGGGGGTACTATGTAAGGTGAGATTGCTGGGGTCCTATAATGGGGGCACTATGTAAGGTGTGATTGCTGGTCTCCTATAATGGGGGCACTATGTAAGGTCAGATTTCTGGGGTCCTATAATGGGGGCACTATGTAAGGTGAGATTTCTGGGGTCCTATAATGGGGGCACTATGTAAGGTGTGATTGCTTGGGTCCTATAATGGGGGCACTATGTAAGGTGTGATTGCTTGGGTCCTATAATGGGGGCACTATGTAAGGTGTGATTGCTGGGGTCCTATAATGGGGGCACTATGTAGGGTGTTAGTGCTGGTCTCCTATAATGGGGGCACTATGTAAGGTGTGATTGCTGGGATCCTATAATGGAGGCACTATGTAAGGTGTGATTGCTGGGGTCCTATAATGGGGGCACTATGTAGGGTGTGATTGCTGGTCTCCTATAATGGGGGCACTATGTAAGGTGAGATTGCTGGGGTCCTATAATGGGGGCACTATGTAAGGTGAGATTGCTGGGGTCCTATAATGGGGGCACTATGTAATGTGTTATTGCTGGGATCCTATAATGGGGGCACTATGTAAGGTGTGATTGCTGGGGTCCTATAATGGGGGCACTATGTAAGGTGTTATTGCTGGTCTCCTATAATGGGGGCACTATGTAATGCGTTATTGCTGGGATCCTATAATGGGGGCACTATGTAGGGTGTGATTGCTGGGGTCCTATAATGGAGGCACTATGTAAGGTGAGATTTCTGGGGTCCTATAACAGGGGCACTATGTAAGGTGTGATTGCTGGTCTCCTATAATGGGGGCACTATGTAAGGTGTGATTGCTGGGATCCTATAATGGGGGCACTATGTAAGGTGTGATTGCTGGGGTCCTATAATGGGGCACTATGTAAGGTGTTATTGCTGGGGTCATATAATGGGGGCACTATGTAAGGTGTGATTGCTGGGGTCCTATAATGGGGGCACTATGTAAGGTGTTATTGCTGGGGTCCTATAATGGGGGCACTATGTAAGGTGTTATTGCTGGGATCCTAGAATGGGGGCACTATGTAGGGTGTTATTGCTGGGATCCTATAATGGGGGCACTATGTAAGGTGTGATTGCTGGGATCCTATAATGGGGGCACTATGTAAGGTGAGATTGCTGGTCTCCTATAATGGGGGCACTATGTAAGGTGTGATTGCTGGGATCCTATAATGGGGGCACTATGTAAGGTGTGATTGCTGGGATCCTATAATGGGGGCACTATGTAAGGTGAGATTGCTGGGGTCCTATAATGGGGGCACTATGTAAGGTGTGATTGCTGGGATCCTATAATGGGGGCACTATGTAAGGTGTGATTGCTGGGGTCCTATAATGGGGGCACTATGTAAGGTGTGATTGCTGGGGTCCTATAATGGGGGCACTATGTAAGGTGTTATTGCTGGTCTCCTATAATGGGGGCACTGTGTAAGGTTTGATTTCTCGGGTCCTATAATGGGGGCACTATGTAAGGTGTTATTGCTGGGGTCCTATAATGGGGGCACTATGTAAGGTGTTATTGCTAGTCTCCTATAATGGGGGCACTGTGTAAGGTGTGATTTCTCGGGTCCTATAATGGGGGCACTATGTAAGGTGTTATTGCTGGGGTCCTATAATGGGGGCACTATGTAAGGTGTTATTGCTGGGGTCCTATAATGGGGGCACTATGTAAGGTGTTATTGCTGGGGTCCTATAATGGGGGCACTATGTAAGGTGTTATTGCTGGGGTCCTATAATGGGGGCACTATGTAAGGTGTTATTGCTGGGATCCTAGAATGGGGGCACTATGTAGGGTGTTATTGCTGGGGTCCTATAATGGGGGCACTATGTAAGGTGTTATTGCTGGGGTCCTATAATGGGGGCACTATGTAAGGTGTTATTGCTGGGGTCCTATAATGGGGGCACTATGTAAGGTGTTATTGCTGGTCTCCTATAATGGGGGCACTATGTAAGGTCAGATTTCTGGGGTCCTATAATGGGGGCACTATGTAAGGTGAGATTTCTGGGGTCCTATAATGGGGGCACCATGTAAGGTGTGATTGCTTGGGTCCTATAATGGGGGCACTATGTAAGGTGTGATTGCTTGGGTCCTATAATGGGGGCACTATGTAAGGTGTGATTGCTGGGGTCCTATAATGGGGGCACTATGTAGGGTGTTAGTGCTGGTCTCCTATAATGGGGGCACTATGTAAGGTGTGATTGCTGGGATCCTATAATGGAGGCACTATGTAAGGTGTGATTGCTGGGGTCCTATAATGGGGGCACTATGTAGGGTGTGATTGCTGGTCTCCTATAATGGGGGCACTATGTAAGGTGAGATTGCTGGGGTCCTATAATGGGGGCACTATGTAAGGTGAGATTGCTGGGGTCCTATAATGGGGGCACTATGTAATGTGTTATTGCTGGGATCCTATAATGGGGGCACTATGTAAGGTGTTATTGCTGGTCTCCTATAATGGGGGCACTATGTAAGGTGTTATTGCTGGGATCCTATAATGGGGGCACTATGTAGGGTGTGATTGCTGGGGTCCTATAATGGAGGCACTATGTAAGGTGAGATTTCTGGGGTCCTATAACAGGGGCACTATGTAAGGTGTGATTGCTGGTCTCCTATAATGGGGGCACTATGTAAGGTGTGATTGCTGGGATCCTATAATGGGGGCACTATGTAAGGTGTGATTGCTGGGGTCCTATAATGGGGCACTATGTAAGGTGTTATTGCTGGGGTCATATAATGGGGGCACTATGTAAGGTGTGATTGCTGGGGTCCTATAATGGGGGCACTATGTAAGGTGTTATTGCTGGGGTCCTATAATGGGGGCACTATGTAAGGTGTTATTGCTGGGATCCTAGAATGGGGCACTATGTAGGGTGTTATTGCTGGGATCCTATAATGGGGGCACTATGTAAGGTGTGATTGCTGGGATCCTATAATGGGGGCACTATGTAAGGTGAGATTGCTGGTCTCCTATAATGGGGGCACTATGTAAGGTGTGATTGCTGGGATCCTATAATGGGGGCACTATGTAAGGTGTGATTGCTGGGATCCTATAATGGGGGCACTATGTAAGGTGAGATTGCTGGGGTCCTATAATGGGGGCACTATGTAAGGTGTGATTGCTGGGATCCTATAATGGGGGCACTATGTAAGGTGTGATTGCTGGGGTCCTATAATGGGGGCACTATGTAAGGTGTGATTGCTGGGGTCCTATAATAGGAGCACTATGTAAGGTGTGATTGCTGGGGTCCTATAATGGGGGCACTATGTAAGGTGAGATTGCTGGGGTCCTATAATGGGGGCACTATGTAAGGTGTTATTGCTGGGGTCCTATAATGGGGGCACTATGTAAGGTGTGATTGCTGGGGTCCTATAATGGGGGCACTATGTAAGGTGTTATTGCTGGTCTCCTATAATGGGGGCACTGTGTAAGGTGTGATTTCTCGGGTCCTATAATGGGGGCACTATGTAAGGTGAGATTGCTAGTCTCCTATAATGGGGGCACTATGTAAGGTGTTATTGCTGGGGTCCTATAATGGGGGCACTATGTAAGGTGTTATTGCTGGTCTCCTATAATGGGGGCACTGTGTAAGGTGTGATTTCTCGGGTCCTATAATGGGGGCACTATGTAAGGTGAGATTGCTAGTCTCCTATAATGGGGGCACTATGTAAGGTGTTATTGCTGGGGTCCTATAATGGGGGCACTATGTAAGGTGTTATTGCTGGGGTCCTATAATGGGGGCACTATGTAAGGTGTTATTGCTGGGGTCCTATAATGGGGGCACTATGTAAGGTGTTATTGCTGGGGTCCTATAATGGGGGCACTATGTAAGGTGTTATTGCTGGGGTCCTATAATGGGGGCACTATGTAAGGTGTTATTGCTGGGGTCCTATAATGGAGGCACTATGTAGGGTGTGATTGCTGGGGTCCTATAATGGGGGCACTATGTAAGGTGTTATTGCTGGGATCCTATAATGGGGGCACTATGTAAGGTGAGATTGCTGGGGTCCTATAATGGGGGCACTATGTAAGGTGTGATTTCTGGGGTCCTATAACAGGGGCACTATGTAAGGTGTTATTGCTGGGGTCCTATAATGGGGGCACTATGTAAGGTGTGATTGCTGGGATCCTATAATGGGGGCACTATGTAAGGTGTGATTTCTCGGGTCCTATAATGGGGGCACTATGTAAGGTGTTATTGCTGGGGTCCTATAATGGGGGCACTATGTAAGGTGTGATTGCTGGTCTCCTATAATGGGGGCACTATGTAAGGTGTGATTGCTGGGGTCCTATAATGGGGGCACTATGTAATGTGGGATTGCTGGGGTCCTATAATGAGGGCACTATGTAAGGTGAGATTGCTGGGATCCTATAATGGGGGCACTATGTAAGGTGAGATTGCTGGGATCCTATAATGGGGGCACTATGTAAGGTGTGATTGCTGGGGTCCTATAATGGGGGTACTATGTAAGGTGAGATTGCTGGGGTCCTATAATGGGGGCACTATGTAAGGTGTGATTGCTGGTCTCCTATAATGGGGGCACTATGTAAGGTCAGATTTCTGGGGTCCTATAATGGGGGCACTATGTAAGGTGAGATTTCTGGGGTCCTATAATGGGGGCACTATGTAAGGTGTGATTGCTTGGGTCCTATAATGGGGGCACTATGTAAGGTGTGATTGCTTGGGTCCTATAATGGGGGCACTATGTAAGGTGTGATTGCTGGGGTCCTATAATGGGGGCACTATGTAGGGTGTTAGTGCTGGTCTCCTATAATGGGGGCACTATGTAAGGTGTTATTGCTGGGGTCCTATAATGGGGGCACTATGTAAGGTGTTATTGCTGGGATCCTAGAATGGGGGCACTATGTAGGGTGTTATTGCTGGGATCCTATAATGGGGGCACTATGTAAGGTGTGATTGCTGGGATCCTATAATGGGGGCACTATGTAAGGTGAGATTGCTGGTCTCCTATAATGGGGGCACTATGTAAGGTGTGATTGCTGGGATCCTATAATGGGGGCACTATGTAAGGTGTGATTGCTGGGATCCTATAATGGGGGCACTATGTAAGGTGAGATTGCTGGGGTCCTATAATGGGGGCACTATGTAAGGTGTGATTGCTGGGATCCTATAATGGGGGCACTATGTAAGGTGTGATTGCTGGGGTCCTATAATGGGGGCACTATGTAAGGTGTGATTGCTGGGGTCCTATAATGGGGGCACTATGTAAGGTGTTATTGCTGGTCTCCTATAATGGGGGCACTGTGTAAGGTTTGATTTCTCGGGTCCTATAATGGGGGCACTATGTAAGGTGAGATTGCTAGTCTCCTATAATGGGGGCACTATGTAAGGTGTTATTGCTGGGGTCCTATAATGGGGGCACTATGTAAGGTGTTATTGCTGGTCTCCTATAATGGGGGCACTGTGTAAGGTGTGATTTCTCGGGTCCTATAATGGGGGCACTATGTAAGGTGAGATTGCTAGTCTCCTATAATGGGGGCACTATGTAAGGTGTTATTGCTGGGGTCCTATAATGGGGGCACTATGTAAGGTGTTATTGCTGGGGTCCTATAATGGGGGCACTATGTAAGGTGTTATTGCTGGGGTCCTATAATGGGGGCACTATGTAAGGTGTTATTGCTGGGGTCCTATAATGGGGGCACTATGTAAGGTGTTATTGCTGGGGTCCTATAATGGGGGCACTATGTAAGGTGTTATTGCTGGGGTCCTATAATGGGGGCACTATGTAAGGTGTTATTGCTGGTCTCCTATAATGGGGGCACTATGTAAGGTCAGATTTCTGGGGTCCTATAATGGGGGCACTATGTAAGGTGAGATTTCTGGGGTCCTATAATGGGGGCACCATGTAAGGTGTGATTGCTTGGGTCCTATAATGGGGGCACTATGTAAGGTGTGATTGCTTGGGTCCTATAATGGGGGCACTATGTAAGGTGTGATTGCTGGGGTCCTATAATGGGGGCACTATGTAGGGTGTTAGTGCTGGTCTCCTATAATGGGGGCACTATGTAAGGTGTGATTGCTGGGATCCTATAATGGAGGCACTATGTAAGGTGTGATTGCTGGGGTCCTATAATGGGGGCACTATGTAGGGTGTGATTGCTGGTCTCCTATAATGGGGGCACTATGTAAGGTGAGATTGCTGGGGTCCTATAATGGGGGCACTATGTAAGGTGAGATTGCTGGGGTCCTATAATGGGGGCACTATGTAATGTGTTATTGCTGGGATCCTATAATGGGGGCACTATGTAAGGTGTTATTGCTGGTCTCCTATAATGGGGGCACTATGTAATGCGTTATTGCTGGGATCCTATAATGGGGGCACTATGTAGGGTGTGATTGCTGGGGTCCTATAATGGAGGCACTATGTAAGGTGAGATTTCTGGGGTCCTATAACAGGGGCACTATGTAAGGTGTGATTGCTGGTCTCCTATAATGGGGGCACTATGTAAGGTGTGATTGCTGGGATCCTATAATGGGGGCACTATGTAAGGTGTGATTGCTGGGGTCCTATAATGGGGCACTATGTAAGGTGTTATTGCTGGGGTCATATAATGGGGGCACTATGTAAGGTGTGATTGCTGGGGTCCTATAATGGGGGCACTATGTAAGGTGTTATTGCTGGGGTCCTATAATGGGGGCACTATGTAAGGTGTTATTGCTGGGATCCTAGAATGGGGGCACTATGTAGGGTGTTATTGCTGGGATCCTATAATGGGGGCACTATGTAAGGTGTGATTGCTGGGATCCTATAATGGGGGCACTATGTAAGGTGAGATTGCTGGGGTCCTATAATGGGGGCACTATGTAAGGTGTGATTGCTGGGGTCCTATAATAGGAGCACTATGTAAGGTGTGATTGCTGGGGTCCTATAATGGGGGCACTATGTAAGGTGAGATTGCTGGGGTCCTATAATGGGGGCACTATGTAAGGTGTTATTGCTGGGGTCCTATAATGGGGGCACTATGTAAGGTGTGATTGCTGGGGTCCTATAATGGGGGCACTATGTAAGGTGTTATTGCTGGTCTCCTATAATGGGGGCACTGTGTAAGGTTTGATTTCTCGGGTCCTATAATGGGGGCACTATGTAAGGTGAGATTGCTAGTCTCCTATAATGGGGGCACTATGTAAGGTGTTATTGCTGGGGTCCTATAATGGGGGCACTATGTAAGGTGTTATTGCTGGTCTCCTATAATGGGGGCACTGTGTAAGGTGTGATTTCTCGGGTCCTATAATGGGGGCACTATGTAAGGTGAGATTGCTGGTCTCCTATAATGGGGGCACTATGTAAGGTGTTATTGCTGGGGTCCTATAATGGGGGCACTATGTAAGGTGTTATTGCTGGGGTCCTATAATGGGGGCACTATGTAAGGTGTTATTGCTGGGGTCCTATAATGGGGGCACTATGTAAGGTGTTATTGCTGGGGTCCTATAATGGGGGCACTATGTAAGGTGTTATTGCTGGGGTCCTATAATGGGGGCACTATGTAGGGTGTGATTGCTGGGGTCCTATAATGGGGGCACTATGTAGGGTGTTATTGCTGGGATCCTATAATGGGGGCACTATGTAAGGTGAGATTGCTGGGGTCCTATAATGGGGGCACTATGTAAGGTGTGATTTCTGGGGTCCTATAACAGGGGCACTATGTAAGGTGTTATTGCTGGGGTCCTATAATGGGGGCACTATGTAAGGTGTGATTGCTGGGATCCTATAATGGGGGCACTATGTAAGGTGTGATTTCTCGGGTCCTATAATGGGGGCACTATGTAAGGTGTTATTGCTGGGGTCCTATAATGGGGGCACTATGTAAGGTGTAATTGCTGGTCTCCTATAATGGGGGCACTATGTAAGGTGTGATTGCTGGGGTCCTATAATGGGGGCACTATGTAATGTGGGATTGCTGGGGTCCTATAATGAGGGCACTATGTAAGGTGAGATTGCTGGGATCCTATAATGGGGGCACTATGTAAGGTGTGATTGCTGGGGTCCTATAATGGGGGCACTATGTAAGGTGAGATTGCTGGGGTCCTATAATGGGGGCACTATGTAAGGTGTGATTGCTGGTCTCCTATAATGGGGGCACTATGTAAGGTCAGATTTCTGGGGTCCTATAATGGGGGCACTATGTAAGGTGAGATTTCTGGGGTCCTATAATGGGGGCACTATGTAAGGTGTGATTGCTTGGGTCCTATAATGGGGGCACTATGTAAGGTGTGATTGCTTGGGTCCTATAATGGGGGCACTATGTAAGGTGTGATTGCTGGGGTCCTATAATGGGGGCACTATGTAGGGTGTTAGTGCTGGTCTCCTATAATGGGGGCACTATGTAAGGTGAGATTGCTGGGGTCCTATAATGGGGGCACTATGTAAGGTGAGATTGCTGGGGTCCTATAATGGGGGCACTATGTAATGTGTTATTGCTGGGATCCTATAATGGGGGCACTATGTAAGGTGTTATTGCTGGTCTCCTATAATGGGGGCACTATGTAATGCGTTATTGCTGGGATCCTATAATGGGGGCACTATGTAGGGTGTGATTGCTGGGGTCCTATAATGGAGGCACTATGTAAGGTGAGATTTCTGGGGTCCTATAACAGGGGCACTATGTAAGGTGAGATTGCTGGGATCCTATAATGGGGGCACTATGTAAGGTGTGATTGCTGGGATCCTATAATGGGGGCACTATGTAAGGTGTTATTGCTGGGATCCTATAATGGGGGCACTATGTAAGGTGTGATTGCTGGGGTCCTATAATGGGGGCACTATGTAAGGTGTGATTGCTGGGGTCCTATAATGGGGGCACTATGTAAGGTGTTATTGCTGGGGTCCTATAATGGGGGCACTATGTAAGGTGTGATTGCTGGTCTCCTATAATGGGGGCACTATGTAAGGTGTGATTGCTGGGATCCTATAATGGGGGCACTATGTAAGGTGTGATTGCTGGGGTCCTATAATGGGGCACTATGTAAGGTGTTATTGCTGGGGTCATATAATGGGGGCACTATGTAAGGTGTGATTGCTGGGGTCCTATAATGGGGGCACTATGTAAGGTGTTATTGCTGGGGTCCTATAATGGGGGCACTATGTAAGGTGTTATTGCTGGGATCCTAGAATGGGGGCACTATGTAGGGTGTTATTGCTGGGATCCTATAATGGGGGCACTATGTAAGGTGTGATTGCTGGGATCCTATAATGGGGGCACTATGTAAGGTGAGATTGCTGGTCTCCTATAATGGGGGCACTATGTAAGGTGTGATTGCTGGGATCCTATAATGGGGGCACTATGTAAGGTGTGATTGCTGGGATCCTATAATGGGGGCACTATGTAAGGTGAGATTGCTGGGGTCCTATAATGGGGGCACTATGTAAGGTGTGATTGCTGGGATCCTATAATGGGGGCACTATGTAAGGTGTGATTGCTGGGGTCCTATAATGGGGGCACTATGTAAGGTGTGATTGCTGGGGTCCTATAATGGGGGCACTATGTAAGGTGTTATTGCTGGTCTCCTATAATGGGGGCACTGTGTAAGGTTTGATTTCTCGGGTCCTATAATGGGGGCACTATGTAAGGTGAGATTGCTAGTCTCCTATAATGGGGGCACTATGTAAGGTGTTATTGCTGGTCTCCTATAATGGGGGCACTGTGTAAGGTGTGATTTCTCGGGTCCTATAATGGGGGCACTATGTAAGGTGAGATTGCTAGTCTCCTATAATGGGGGCACTATGTAAGGTGTTATTGCTGGGGTCCTATAATGGGGGCACTATGTAAGGTGTTATTGCTGGGGTCCTATAATGGGGGCACTATGTAAGGTGTTATTGCTGGGGTCCTATAATGGGGGCACTATGTAAGGTGTTATTGCTGGGGTCCTATAATGGGGGCACTATGTAAGGTGTTATTGCTGGGGTCCTATAATGGGGGCACTATGTAAGGTGTTATTGCTGGGGTCCTAAAATGGGGGCACTATGTAAGGTGTTATTGCTGGTCTCCTATAATGGGGGCACTATGTAAGGTCAGATTTCTGGGGTCCTATAATGGGGGCACTATGTAAGGTGAGATTTCTGGGGTCCTATAATGGGGGCACTATGTAAGGTGTGATTGCTTGGGTCCTATAATGGGGGCACTATGTAAGGTGTGATTGCTTGGGTCCTATAATGGGGGCACTATGTAAGGTGTGATTGCTGGGGTCCTATAATGGGGGCACTATGTAGGGTGTTAGTGCTGGTCTCCTATAATGGGGGCACTATGTAAGGTGTGATTGCTGGGATCCTATAATGGGGGCACTATGTAAGGTGTGATTGCTGGGGTCCTATAATGGGGGCACTATGTAGGGTGTGATTGCTGGTCTCCTATAATGGGGGCACTATGTAAGGTGAGATTGCTGGGGTCCTATAATGGGGGCACTATGTAAGGTGAGATTGCTGGGGTCCTATAATGGGGGCACTATGTAATGTGTTATTGCTGGGATCCTATAATGGGGGCACTATGTAAGGTGTTATTGCTGGTCTCCTATAATGGGGGCACTATGTAATGCGTTTTTGCTGGGATCCTATAATGGGGGCACTATGTAGGGTGTGATTGCTGGGGTCCTATAATGGAGGCACTATGTAAGGTGAGATTTCTGGGGTCCTATAACAGGGGCACTATGTAAGGTGTGATTGCTGGTCTCCTATAATGGGGGCACTATGTAAGGTGTGATTGCTGGGATCCTATAATGGGGGCACTATGTAAGGTGTTATTGCTGGGGTCATATAATGGGGGCACTATGTAAGGTGTGATTGCTGGGGTCCTATAATGGGGGCACTATGTAAGGTGTTATTGCTGGGGTCCTATAATGGGGGCACTATGTAAGGTGTTATTGCTGGGATCCTAGAATGGGGGCACTATGTAGGGTGTTATTGCTGGGATCCTATAATGAGGGCACTATGTAAGGTGTGATTTCTGGGGTCCTATAACAGGGGCACTATGTAAGGTGTTATTGCTGGGATCCTATAATGAGGGCACTATGTAAGGTGTGATTTCTGGGGTCCTATAATGGGGGCACTATGTAAGGTGTGATTGCTGGGATCCTATAATGAGGGCACTATGTAAGGTGTGATTTCTGGGGTCCTATAACAGGGGCACTATGTAAGGTGTTATTGCTGGGATCCTATAATGGGGGCACTATGTAAGGTGTGATTGCTGGGATCCTATAATGGGGGCACTATGTAAGGTGAGATTGCTGGTCTCCTATAATGGGGGCACTATGTAAGGTGTGATTGCTGGGGTCCTATAATGGGGGCACTATGTAAGGTGTGATTGCTGGGATCCTATAATGGGGGCACTATGTAAGGTGAGATTGCTGGGGTCCTATAATGGGGGCACTATGTAAGGTGTGATTGCTGGGATCCTATAATGGGGGCACTATGTAAGGTGTGATTGCTGGGGTCCTATAATGGGGGCACTATGTAAGGTGTGATTGCTGGGGTCCTATAATAGGAGCACTATGTAAGGTGTGATTGCTGGGGTCCTATAATGGGGGCACTATGTAAGGTGAGATTGCTGGGGTCCTATAATGGGGGCACTATGTAAGGTGTTATTGCTGGGGTCCTATAATGGGGGCACTATGTAAGGTGTGATTGCTGGGGTCCTATAATGGGGGCACTATGTAAGGTGTGATTGCTGGGGTCCTATAATGGGGGCACTGTGTAAGGTTTGATTTCTCGGGTCCTATAATGGGGGCACTATGTAAGGTGAGATTGCTAGTCTCCTATAATGGGGGCACTATGTAAGGTGTTATTGCTGGGGTCCTATAATGGGGGCACTATGTAAGGTGTTATTGCTGGGGTCCTATAATGGGGGCACTATGTAAGGTGTTATTGCTGGGGTCCTATAATGGGGGCACTATGTAAGGTGTTATTGCTGGGGTCCTATAATGGGGGCACTATGTAAGGTGTTATTGCTGGGGTCCTATAATGGGGGCACTATGTAAGGTGTTATTGCTGGGGTCCTATAATGGGGGCACTATGTAGGGTGTGATTGCTGGGGTCCTATAATGGGGGCACTATGTAAGGTGTTATTGCTGGTCTCCTATAATGGGGGCACTATGTAAGGTGAGATTGCTGGGGTCCTATAATGGGGGCACTACTACAACACCTATTATTTGCCATTGAATGACAGATGTCATTTAGTGGGAAAAGGCGGCTGTCTATTGATAATGATGGTCGCAAATAATTATCTGGATCAATATGTGGCCCCTTATCCCGATAAAATGCTAAAGTGGGAAAGTAACCTTAAAGTGACAAGTTCCCTTTTAAAGGGAATGTGTCGCCCAGATCTCTTTTTACTGATTGGAGTCAGATACTAAAACTTTTTTTTTATTCTAATCTGTTTCTATTTTCTGACTAATTTTTATTTCACTTTTTGTTCATTGTTATGTGGGCAGCCATATTGCCTAGGCTGCTGTTAACTGCACTTAGTGATATGCTTTACAGCAAGACTCATGGACATAGACAACAACAGACACTCTGTGAGACATTACTGAGCGCGCTCTGTGACCTGTGAAGAGGTCATTCCACATGAAGCTGCTATTGCCTCCTCTACCTACTGGTGTCACATGTCTGCTGTACAGATCACTTTACAGCAGCCTCCTCTTATCACCACATACACAACAGGAAGTCTCAGCTTAGTTTTGGCCCCAGTGGTGAGAATAAGAACTGCAAGATATCAGGATTATTTTATAATATAGATAGAAAAATGGAAAAATTTGAAAAAAATTCTTACAAAATATGTTTACCATAAAAACATTCTCATTTTCTCTTTAAGTAATGTACAAAACATAATCTATTCTTAGATGTGAATGTCTATGGCTTCCATATCTTGTGCTGTATGTGTATATATATATATATATGTGTGTGTGTGTGTGTGTATATATATATATATATATATATACATATACACACACACATTAGAGCCGTCTCAGCCAATTACAGAGCCAGCCTGTGACTACTGGCCGTGATGACATCCCTACCCAATCCCCCTAGAAACAAGCAGACGCGGAGCACTAGAAGTGGACGTTACGATGATCGGACCTGACACTCACTCTCCTGGGGTCAGGTTATTGGTTTGTTCCCACCGTCCTTTCTGCCTCTGACTTCGTGGCACTGTTTAACCCCTTCTATCAGACAATGGCCGTTGTATGATACCCCTCTAATATTCCCTAATAATTGATGTAATTACCATGTCTACTAAGTATGTGCAGAATGTTAGACGTCCATGTGGTTACATGCACTTAAAAGGCTAAAACGTCCTTTCTTGGCGTAATCCCTTTAAGCTGTGATTGTGGCGCTCAGCCAAGTGACCTTTATGTCATGTTAGTGTCACTTCACTGGATTTAAGTCACATGATGCTACCCGGCAGAGAGGACTTTTTTTTTTTTTTATTTCTCACAAGAAAATGTCATCTGTAATATTACAGCTTCAATTAAATCCAATAGAAATCTCATTGGCGGTATTCTTATTATTCCTGCGCTCCCCCAACACTGCGGCGTAGGTGTTCTCCAGGGTCTGACTACCAGCAGCTTTTCCGTGAGTCACTAAACCTTTGTTATAAAACCCTGAGCTCAACGTAATGTCGTACAACTAATAACAGGAAGGTGGAGGTCCACAACATAAATTCTATCGCATAAGATAAAAAAATTCCGTGTCACGTTGCGTTACCATTATGAATTCCAAGAAAAGGCGGGTGACAACCCAGCTTTTCTGCAAGACTGAATAAAAATACTAAAGGGGTATTCCACTCAGACATAACTTTTGCTATGTTGCTGCCCATGGTGAGACTAACAATTCCTTCTATACTTGTTATTATCTATTCAGTCTCCTTCCCCCAGTTCACAGATGCTACTTTCTGATGAAGACACAATAATCTGTGTGTGAGCTTTTTTCTCTGTCTCCCCCTCCTCCCCCTCCCTTTTGAGACGGCTGTTGTAAACATGTCCAATAATCAGCACATATCAGAAAAATCCTTAAATATTGAAATTTTACTTCACAGCTGAAAAGATCAAAAAAAAATTTCACATATTTACCCTTGAGTGTTTTCCAGGACAGAAACTTGATAGAACGGTTCAAAGTGCTTAAACTGAAACAACAGAAACTGTCCAGAGCAGGAGAGGTTTTCTATGGGGATTTGCTGCTGCTCTGGACAGTTCCTGACATGGACAGAGGTGGCAGCAGAGAGCACTGTGTCAGACTGGAGAGAATACACCACTTCCTGCAGGGCATACAGCAGCTGATGCGTATGGGAAGATTTGAGAATTTTAAACAGAAGTAAATTACAAATCTATATAACTTTCTAACACCAGTTGATTTGAAACAAAAAGTTTTTTTGCCGCAATACCCCTTTAAAGTACCAAGAATATGCAGGAGTTTTAAGGAAGTTTGATTCACACGTTGTGGAAAACCATCATTTGCCATTCACACTTTTTTCCCTTTCAAAATCTGCAAGAAACATAACGGGGGAGATTTATCAAACATGGTGTAATGTGAAACTGGCTCAGTCGCCCCCGGCAACCAATCAGATTCCACCTTTCATTTTCCAGGAATGAGAGGTGGAATCTGATTGGTTGCCGGGGGCGACTGAGGCAGTCTCACTTTACACCATGTTTGATAAATCCCCCTCATGCACCAAAGTCAACAGCAAAAGTAGAATTTTCTATGAGGACATTTTGATGGGAAATCTGCAGCTTATTTGTGCTGTGTGAATATACCCCGACCTTTACGTCTGAACTCCATCACATTACCCTTACAGTGGTTTATATTACTTCACATTTAGGTGTGCGTTCACACGTACAGGATCTGCAGCAGATTTGAAGTTGCAGATTCATAGCAAATCCAACCTGGGCCATGAAATCTGCTGCAGATCCTGTACGTGTGAACGCACCCTAATACTTCGGATATAAAGTGGTGCGCTCTCCACGATGTCTCCAGCACCATCAGCTTCCGTTTATCTGGAAATAATCTCATATGACACGGCCATATTACGGACTGATTTACTGAGAGTAATGATGTGATGATTGGGTGCTGCGCCCGATAACATCGCCGGCTGTGACAGCTGCGACACCGGAGAACAGACAAGAGGGCGTCTCCTACCGGCATCGTCCATTCCACCATCTGGAGGCCGTCGTCTGGGAAAGTGTCTCTGCCGCACCAGTTATTACGGCAAATAATGAGGTGATTATACAGGCGCAGTTAAAGGGGTTCTCCAGCGTTAGAAAAACATGGCCGCTTTCTTCCAGAGACAGCACCGCTCTTGTCTCCAGTTTGGGTGCAGGTTATGTAACTCCGTTCCATTGAAGTGAACGGAGCTTAATTGCAAACCGCACCTGACCTGGAGACTAGAGCGGTGCTGTCTCTGGAAGAAAGTGGCCAGGTTTTTCTAACGCTGGAGAACCCCTTTAAGGAAGTAGTATGATTGGTGGACACTGGTATCACATAGATTATATACATTGAACCTGTAGCCAGCCATGTACTGTATCTCTTGGCATACTGTAATACAGGCTGTAGTATGGAGGTATATGTTGCCTTGATATGGCAGTCTGTAGAACATCGCTATATACCTACCTGTACACATAGATGTTAATTTAGGTTAAAGGGGTATTCAGAGAAAAAGGTTGCGTGCCGACCTGGGGCTCTATTCATAAAAGAGTCGGCGGGGTCCGATAGTCCCCAGAAATGCTGTATCTTATTCCTGTCTCATCATCTCATTCCTAGTCCCCAGCATAGTTCCCCATCTCAATCCTGATCCTAGCCTGGTTCCCCCTGTCATCCCTACCTCACAGCATGGTTTTCCTTATCATGCATGGTCCCTATCATGGCTTTTCATTTTATTCCGCATCTCCAGCAAGGTTCCCCATCTCATTCCTGGTCCCCGGCAAGGTTCCCCATCTCATTCCTGGTCCCCGGCAAGGTTCCCCATCTCATTCCTGATTCCCGGCATGTTTCCCCATCTCATTCCTGGTCCCCGGCAAGGTTCCCCATCTCATTCTTGGTCCCCGGCAAGGTTTGTCATCTCATTCCTGGTCCCCAGCATGGTTCCCCATCTCATCCCTGGTCCCCAGCATGGTTCCCCATCTCATTCCTGGTCCCCGGCATGGTTTGTCATCTCATTCCTGGTCCCCAGCATAGTTTCCCCTAATATTTCTGGTCTCCAGAATGGTTCCCCATCCCATTCCTGGTCCCCACCAAGGTTCCCTATCTGATTCCTGGTCCCCACCAAGGTTCCCCATCTCATTCCTGGTCCCCACCAAGGTTCCCCTTGTCATTCCTGGTCCCCAGCATGGTTCCCCATCCCATTCCTGGTCCCCGGCATGGTTTCCCGTTATTCCTGGTCCCCGGCATGGTTTCCCATTATTCCTGGTCCCCAGCATGGTTTCCCATTATTCCTGGTCCCCGGTATGGTTTCCCATTATTCCTGGTCCCCGGCATGGTTTCCCATTATTCCTGGTCCCCAGCATGGTTTCCCATTATTCCTGGTCCCCGGCATGGTTTCCCATTATTCCTGGTCCCCAGCATGGTTTCCCATTATTCCTAGTCCCCGGCATGGTTTCCCATTATTCCTGGTCCCCAGCATGGTTTCCCATTATTCCTGGTCCCCGGCATGGTTTCCCATTATTCCTGGTCCCCGGCATGGTTTCCCATTATTCCTGGTCCCCGGCATGGTTTCCCATTATTCCTGGTCCCCGGCATGGTTTCCCATTATTCCTGGTCCCCGGCATGGTTTCCCATTATTCCTGGTCCCCGGCATGGTTTCCCATTATTCCTGGTCCCCGGCATGGTTTCCCATTATTCCTGGTCCCCGGCATGGTTTCCCATTATTCCTGGTCCCCAGCATGGTTTCCCATTATTCCTGGTCCCCAGCATGGTTTCCCATTATTCCTGGTCCCCGGCATGGTTTCCCATTATTCCTGGTCCCCGGCATGGTTTCCCATTATTCCTGGTCCCCGGCATGGTTTCCCATTATTCCTGGTCCCCGGCATGGTTTCCCATTATTCCTGGTCCCCAGCATGGTTTCCCATTATTCCTGGTCCCCAGCATGGTTTCCCATTATTCCTGGTCCCCAGCATGGTTTCCCATTATTCCTGGTCCCCAGCATGGTTTCCCCTGTCATTCCTGGTCCCTGACATGGTTCATCATCTTATTCCTAATCCCTGGCATGGTTCCCAATCTCATTCCTGGTCCCCACCAAGGTTCCCAATCTCATTCCTGGTCCCCACCAAGGTTCTCCATCTCATTCCTGGTCCCCACCAAGGTTCTCCATCTCATTCCTGGTCCCCACCAAGGTTCTCCATCTCATTCCTGGTCCCCACCAAGGTTCTCCATCTCATTCCTGGTCCCCACCAAGGTTCTCCATCTCATTCCTGGTCCCCACCAAGGTTCTCCATCTCATTCCTGGTCCCCACCAAGGTTCTCCATCTCATTCCTGGTCCCCACCAAGGTTCTCCATCTCATTCCTGGTCCCCACCAAGGTTCTCCATCTCATTCCTGGTCCCCACCAAGGTTCTCCATCTCATTCCTGGTCCCCACCAAGGTTCTCCATCTCATTCCTGGTCCCCACCAAGGTTCTCCATCTCATTCCTGGTCCCCACCAAGGTTCTCCATCTCATTCCTGGTCCCCACCAAGGTTCTCCATCTCATTCCTGGTCCCCACCAAGGTTCTCCATCTCATACCTGGTCCCCACCAAGGTTCTCCATCTCATTCCTGGTCCCCAGCATTGTTCCCCTTGTCAATCCTTGTCCCCTGCATGGTTCCTCTCCACAGTGCAGAATAACATGGGCTGCATCCTCCTGGCCTTGTCTAGCATCTCTCCCTTGTTATGCACTAAAAAACAGTTGTGCTTGGTTGTATTGGGGGGGAGGGGGGCTTTTCACTTGATGTTTTTGTGGTGTTTGGCAGGGGTATATATTGATAACCCCGATATCGCTGCCAAATAGCTTGTAGCATCCATCATACATAGACTCCCTTGCTATATATATATATATATATATATATATATAGTATCCTGCTCTGTAGGATAGCACAGAGGTCTGTGGCGTTCCATGCAGCAAAGGAATAGAGATCCTGCCAGAAATCACCTGCAGCAGTAGCCCACACCTGTGCCCCTATATTTACCAGTCACATGACAGCAGTAGCCCACACCTGTGCCCCTATATTTACCAGTCACATGACAGCAGTAGCCCACACCTGTGCCCCTATATTTACCAGTCACATGACAGCAGTAGCCCACACCTGCGCCCCTATATCCACCACTGGTCACATGACAGCAGTAGCCCACACCTGTGCCCCTATATCCACTGGTCACATGACAGCAGTAGCCCACACCTGCGCCCACAGCAGTAGCCCACACCTGCGCCCACAGCAGTAGCCCACACCTGCGCCCCTATATACACCACTGGTCACATGACAGCAGTAGCCCACACCTGCGCCCCTCTCGCTGTACAATATGTATTACACCCCCCCCCCCCCCGCCTATCATGGATCAGACGTCTCCAGGTTGCAGGCCCCGCCCCCGCTCCTATATTTTGGGTGGTAAGCCCCTCCCCCTCACGTAAGAACGAACCAGCGAGCGGCTTGGCGCGGGGGGAGGGAGCGCAGGTGAGCGGTGAGCGGTGAGCAGACGGCGGATGAGGGAACATCGGGGACAAGAAGCGGTGGCGGCAGCGCGTTATATAGAGCGGGCGGAGCGATCCCCGGTGATGAGGGAGTAGAGCGGGCTCAGCAGCCGCCGCACACGCCGCAGCACACAGCGGTCCTGCCGGAGCTCCCCGGATCACTGCGCTCCTCACATCCCCGCGGACCGGGCTCCTCTCAGGGAGATGTCGGCGGTGAGCGGCACGGAGCCCAGCCCTGCTGCAGCCGGGGGACGGGTCTTCTTCCAGACCCCGCTGGGCGCCCCCGGAGCCCGGGAAGACTCCCCGCCGGTACCGGCTCAGCAGCACAAGCAGCAGCAGCAGAAGCGGCAGCAGCAGGGGAAAGTGACGGTGAAATACGACAGGAAGGAGCTGAGGAAGCGGCTGGTGCTGGAGGAGTGGATCGTGGAGCAGCTGAGCGAGCTCTACGGCTGTGAGGTACCGGCCCTGTATACTGCTGCTGTGACGTCACTGCTCCCCTCTACTGTATACTGCTGCTGTGACGTCACTGCTCCCCTCTACTGTATACTGCTGCTGTGACGTCACTGCTCCCCTCTACTGTATACTGCTGCTGTGACGTCACTGCTCCCCTCTACTGTATACTGCTGCTGTGACGTCACTGCTCCCCTCTACTGTATACTGCTGCTGTGACGTCACTGCTCCCCTCTACTGTATACTGCTGCTGTGACGTCACTGCTCCCCTCTACTGTATACTGCTGCTGTGACGTCACTGCTCCCCTCTACTGTATACTGCTGCTGGTGACGTCACTGCTCCCCTCTACTGTATCCTGCTGCCCTGTATACTGCTGCTGGTGAGGTCACTGCCTCCCCCTGTACTATTGTTCCCTGGTATCAGCCAGCATGGGGTATACAGAGGTGCACAGTGCTGGTTATCAATGGGTGTCAGGAAAGATGTCTCCTCATCCCCAGTCCTGAGGGCCTCCCCATAGAGATGCCGGGGTGCTGTCCCTATAAGTGTCTGCTCTGCTAGACGGTTCACTGTCTGGTTATTAGTGTATAAGGAGGATGCCGGTGATGGGTGCCCCTGCTTACGGGGAGGCTGCCGGTGATGGGTGCCCCTGCTTACGGGGAGGCTGCCGGTGATGGGTGCCCCTGCTTACGGGGAGGCTGCCGGTGATGGGTGCCCCTGCTTACGGGGAGGCTGCCGGTGATGGGTGCCCCTGCCTACAGGGAGGCTGATGCTGATGGGTGCCCCTGCCTACAGGGAGGCTGCCGCTGATGGGTGCCCCTGCCTACAGGGAGGCTGCCGGTGATGGGTGCCCCTGCTACTGTAAGGGTTCCAGAGATGGGTGCCCCTGCCTACAGGGAGGCTGCCGGTGATGGGTGCCCCTGCCCACAGGGAGGCTGCCGGTGATGGGTGCCCCTGCCCACAGGGAGGCTGCCGGTGATGGGTGCCCCTGCCTACAGGGAGGCTGCCGGTGATGGGTGCCCCTGCCTACAGGGAGGCTGCCGGTGATGGGTGCCCCTGCTATTAGAGGGATGCCAGTAGTCAGTCCCCCCTCCCCCTATAAGCAGAGCTGTCACTTGTCTGATCTGTAAGGTTTATGGAGTTCTGTTCTTACATTCAGTCTTGTTGTCAGGTGGAGGAGCCGGCAGTCCCTGTGCTCAGCCAGCTTCTCCCTGTAATGCACAGCGTCTGGGTCACCTTCATCTAATGCCAGTCCTGGTACATACTGTCTGGGTACGGCCATTGTGTCTGGCTCTCTACAAGCCTCCTCTGCATCCCATCAGGTTTAGGAAGCATTAAGTCATCTGTGAGTCTCCTCTTATTGTATCTCGTGCATGATGTCTAGCAGCCTGGCTGTGTAATACAGGGAGTGAGGATCTGCGGCTAGGCTTGTTAGATACCAGTGTATAATAAAGGGAGCGAGGATCTGTGGCTAGGCTTGTTAGATACCAGTGTATAATACAGGGAGCG